>NW_027122406.1:0-153263 GCF_030686945.1 Centruroides vittatus | reverse complement strand
TCTGAGGATCAGGGAGGTCGGGCTGATCTTAGTCAATCCCAGGAAATGGATACGGAGCCGGAAAGGGAAATTTTGGACCCCGAGGTCGAGGTTACGAACAACCAGAATGAAATAGAGGGGCACGAGTCTGACGAGTTAGAGAAGTTACGCTTGCAGATTAGACTAGCCGAAATAGACTCTAAAAACAAGGAAATTGAAAGGGACATTAGAAAGAGCGAAAAGGAAATGGAAATGCAAATTAGACTAGCCGAAATAGAGTTAGAGAGAGATCGTCTACGAAGTGATTCTAGGACTAGTGATAACTCTGAGCTGGGAGGTAACTTGGATAGCCTAGCTAGAAAAATTAGATGGGCTTTACCTAAAATGCCAGACAAGGAGGCGGAAGTACCGTCGTGGTTTCGGGCCGTAGAGGTAGTTTTACAAACGTACGATGTGCCGGAAGAACTTCAGGGGCAGCTAGTTTTAACGGTGCTATCGGAGAAATGTAAAACGGCGTTAAATAGGCTTACGGCAGACGAGATCAGGGATTACCAAACCTTAAAACAGTTCCTACTAGACGAGCTGAGACTGTCTGCCGCTGAGTACCTCAAAGAGTTCACTTCCGCTGAAAAGGGAAGCAAAGAAACGTGGCCCCAATTTGCAGCTAGAATGGAGGATCTGTATCGGTATTATCTGAATAGTAGAGGCGTAGATTCTTTTGGGCAGCTAACAAAATTAGTGGTCTCGGATCACCTTAAGACTAAGTTAGATGCCGACACTAAGCGTTACGTTTTATTGCAAGAAGGTAAAGGCTGGCTCCCACCGGAAGAGATAGCCAGATACGCCGACAAGCATGAAGAGGCCGTAGGAAAGGGAGATTTCAGGCGTAGGTTCGAGAGGGGTAAAGGGATACCGTACCACGACCGGTATGCGGAAGCGAAGACCGCCAATAAAACGGCGGATGCGACCGCGACCAACAAGGAATCTGAGGCGAGGGAAGCCAAAATCAAATGCTTCACTTGTGGTTTAATGGGACATTTCAGCAAGAACTGCCCGCGAAGGCGTAATAAAGAGGAAAGGATAAAGCCCAGGGCGACGCGAGTAGTTAATGTAGACGAAAGCACGAAGTCTACCGGCCAGCTAGTAGCGAGAGTGAACATCGACGAGGACGCGATCAGGGGAAACCAACCTGCTAGCGCTAACAAAAATATCGTACTTAGTTGTCAGGATCGTCAGTTTTCGGCGATAGTAGACACCGGGGCAGAAATAACCGTAATTAGGAAAGCCTTGATACCGGATTACATGTCCCGTGCGGCCGGGAAGATAAGGCTGATCGGTGCGTTCGGACAGCAGGTAACTGCGGCCTTGGTGACCATCCCTATTAGTTTAAAAAGGCAGCCGGACAGAAGAGAGGTTGATCACACCCCTGTTTTGATAACTTGTGCCTTAACTGACGAGCTTAGTGGCACCACGGATGCATTAATCTCCGCAGCCGATTATTGTTCTCTAGAGGAAGCCAAACGAGCAGAGACGAGCGAGCAGCTACGGTCGGTCGTGAATGAGGTCACTGTAGCAGATGATCCGGGCCCCGTAACAGATAGGGAGGACAGTGGCGAGAGCCCGGACGTGAATGACGAAAGCAAACGGTCACTCCACGAGGCGCAGGTCAGGGACGAGACACTCAAGGGCAGCTGGGATTTAGCTAGAAAGGGAAAGAACGGGTACGTCATAGAGGGTGGTCTACTATATCACATGGATCAATGGTATGGCAGAAGAATGAAACAAGTGGTCCTACCGCTAGGACGTAGGGAGCGGGTACTAAAGTTAGCACACCAATCCCCCTGGGGAGGACACTTGGGCAGTCGCAAGACGGCCAATAGAATTAGAGAGGCATTTTTCTGGCCGAACATGACGGCGGATGTAAAGAGATATTGCCAGGCTTGCCATAGATGCCAGGTGCGTGCCCCCTATCGGAAGGATGACCGTACACCAATTAGTCCCCTCACTAGGCCGAGTAGAGCGTTTCAGGTAGTAAACTTAGACGTAATCGGTCCGATCGACCCACCGTCGGCTAGGGGACACAAATATGCCCTCTGCCTCATAGATTTGTGCACTAGGTGGCCAGAGGTGGAGTGCATTCGTTCGTTGTCGGCAAAGACAACATGTAACGTATTATTACAAGTGTTCTCGCGAACTGGGTTCCCGGATCTAGTGTGTAGTGACCAAGGCACCAATTTCACGGCACAACTCACTCGTGAGATGCTGAGACGAATGGGCGTATCGATCCGATTTTCAACTCCCGAGCATCCTCAAAGCAACGGTGCAGTTGAGCGATGGAACAAGACCTTCAAAAATATGCTAGCGCACGTGATAGCAGAGAACAATAGGGATTGGGATAGGATAGTTCCCTTTTTGCTGTGGGCGTACCGGGAAGTGCCGAACGAGACCACAGGTATATCTCCATTCGAATTGTTATACGGCAGAGCCCCGACCGGTCCCTTATCCGTCTTGAGAAATATATGGGCAGGGGAAGCTAGTCCGCCTGATAGTTTGAACGCTAACATCAGGGAGTATCTAGATAAATTGACTGAAAGAATCAAAGTGGTGCACAACTATGCTGATAAAACCGCAGCCTTACAACAACAGACCTACGCGAGCCACTATAACCTGCGTACTAGACGAAAGGAATTTGCGGTAGGAGACTCTGTTCTAGTTTTAAAGGCGCTTTGTAACCGCAAAACCGACGACAGATGGGAGGGACCGGGCGTCATTGAGGAAAAGGTACGCAATGGGAGCTATAGGGTGAAAATGGAGAACGGGGCGACGAAATGGGTGCATGTCGATAAACTGAAGCGGTATGTACGGGGAATACGCTCGGTCGGGGTCATTTTTGAAGGGGATGACAGTTTTGGCGAAGTTATAACGGCCCCAACTACGTCCAGAGTGATCGAACCCCAGTCCGAAGGAAGAGAGGCAAGCCTAGATTCGTGCACCCAGCTGACCCGCAGGGAAAAGATAGAGTTAGAGAACGTCCTGAAGGACTACCGGGGGCTATTCGATGCTAAGCCGGGGAAGACGGCTGCTGGATGTCATAGTATTACCTTGAAGGAAGGATGGCAACCGAGGCGCCTAATGCCGTATAGAATACCTCTAGCTTTAAAATCCAAGGTGGACGAGATAATTGACGAATTACTCGAAGCCGGATTGATTAAAAGTAGTTCCTCGGAATTTGCTCATCCGATTGTTTGCGTTGCGAAGAAAGAGGGGGGAATTCGTCTTTGCGTAGATTACAGATATTTAAACGCGGGCACCGTGGCGGACAGATATCCCATGGCGCATCCGACCGAGCTTATCTATCAGATTGCCCAGTCTCGTTATATAACTTCATTAGATTTGAGTAGAGGGTATTGGCAGGTACCTCTCGACCCAAGCTGTCGGCACATGACCGCCTTTGTGACACACAGGGGACAATTCGCTTGGGAGGTAATGCCGTTCGGACTAAAGAACGCATCTGCCACTTTCCAGCGCATTATGGATAAGGTTTTAGCTCCCCATAAGGCTTACGCAATGTCCTATATTGACGACATTGCCATCTTTTCCAATGGTTGGCGCGAACATTTAGAACACTTAAGGAGCGTCCTAGAGTCGTTACAAGACAATGGGTTTACGGTGAACGTCGCTAAATGTCAGTTCGCGCAGCCCCACATCAAATACTTGGGACATATTGTTGGGTCAGGTCATCATAACCCTGATCCGGATAGGGTTAAGGCAATCACTGAATTAGAAGCACCTAAGACGAAAAAGCAGATGCGGAGCTTCTTAGGGATCTGCGGTTATTACCGTGACTACATCGAGGGCTTTGCCAATGTGACGGCACCATTAACCAATTTATTGAACCGCCGATCTCCTAATGTCATATATTGGGACCCTGTGGCCACACGGGCCTTTTGCGCTATCAAGGAGCGGTTAGGGAAGGTCCCATTTTTGCACGCACCGGACCCGGAAAGCCCGTATGTGTTATTTACCGATGCGTCGGAGCACGCGGTCGGCGCGTGTTTAGCTCAGATGTCACCCGAGAATAAGGAGAGACCCGTGGCCTTTGCGAGCAGGAAACTACGCGGGTCAGAACTACGTTGGGCCACGATAGAAAAGGAGGCGTTTGCAGTAGTATGGGCATTAAAGAAATTCCACTATTGGGTATATGGGAATGCAGTTAAGGTGATAACCGACCATAACCCTCTAAGGTATCTAACGTTAAGCACTCCTCATAGTGCAAAGTTGGCACGTTGGGCGTTGGCATTGCAAAATTATAACGTCGAGATCGAGCACAGGAAGGGGAAGAATCACACAAATGCGGACGCCCTATCCAGACTGGAGGTCAGGAGCAATCCGGAACCCCCAGATCGTACAGACAAGGCAGTTATGTCGGTATTAAGTCCTTCGGATAGATGTAATCAGTATCTACCAGGCGATTCTGAATGCAATGTGACGGGACAATTTGCCGAAGATGTTATTGACTGTGTAAAATATCTTTTTCTGTAAAATATTAAATACTGTATATTGTTAGTATAGTTTATTATTTGTAGTAACTTGATCCTTGTAATAAGAAAGGAGGAAGTGTAGTGTAACAAAATAATTTGTACGGTAAAGATTGCTGTGTGTCGCGGTAGTATTGTTTATGTCAAACAGGCTTTTGTTGAAGCGCAGTTTGAACCTTGTCGGTGGGAGGTGTAAAGGTCGCCTTTGGTGGCCTGTGTCAAAGAAACCGCCCGACTGAGGTAATTGCTCCCACCTGGGGTCGGGGCCATAAACGGCCGGAAGGATCAAAGGTGTAGCGTCTCCACTTAAGGGACAATGTGTTGGCCACGTGCCGGCCAGCTTGAGAAAACAAGAATAAATAAAGCACGGACGCAAATGTGAGCTACGTCGGCGGGAGATAGGGCGGACGTCTTGGAAGGCTCTAAGAAGGGGAAGGAAGTGATTGGTCGCAGGAGGCAGTGCCAGAATCCCTTAAATTGGAAGGGTGGCAAAAAAGCGAGGAGAAAGGGCGAGGGACCTGGTACGTGGCGGTCTCTAACAACAGGCAGACCTTTGAGGCGGATAGAGAGAGTGTTCTCCTCTTAGAAAGTCCTCTGGAGAAAGGTTGTTGTAGAGACGGACGGCCACGAGGTTAAGCCATCTCCGGAAGAGTGACTCGTGTTCCCAGGCCAGCTAAGTCGACGTGCTGCATCACAGCTTCGATACTGTAGTGTACGTAATGCTATTACATAGTGTATATCTTTGTAAATATTTGTAAATAAACTGTATATAACTAATTATCGAGTGTGGAGGTGTGACTTTCAACGGACCATCAAACGGACAATCTCGAGGCGTAAAGAACGACTCGGGACGGAACATTTGTAAAGATCACGTGACGAGTAAGAAGGATCTTCACTCAGGGTAAAAAAATAAATTTTTTTCAATCTTAATGAACATAAGAAAACTATTCCTCAAAATCACGAAAAATGTGATAAACAGTTTTTACTTAATTTTTAACGATCACATATTAACAATTTTATAACGATCGTAAAAAATGATAACTTGTTTTTTACTAATAACGAAATATGTATTTCGTTATTAGTAAAAAACGTAAACGTATTAGTAAAAAATGTATTTCGAAACGTACAGATCTCCTAGAAAATTACGCTGGATAATGATGAAAATATTTTTTTTACTAAACGTATGAAGTTATCTGCGAAATTTTCCGGATTCTATAACCATTATGAATCACGGAAAATATATTTTACGCAAATTTCGCAGATACCTCATACGTTTAGTAAAAAAATATTTTCATCATTATCCAGCCAATTTTTCTAGGAGATCTCTATGTTTAAATACATATTTCGTTATGAAATACGATCGTTATAAAATTGTCAATATGTGATTGTTAAAAATTCAGTTAAAACTGTGCTTGATGTAGGAATTTCTTGTGTATACAGTCAAACCTGTTTTTGTGCGGTGGATAGGGACAGCATAAAAAAACGCATAAAAAAATCGTACGAAACTTCACGAGTGGCTATAAAAAATAGTTTTCGCAACACAATTAAAAAAATATTTTTTTATGCAGTGAATAAAAACCGCATAAAAAAGTCTCACGTAGAAAATAACTCAAAACCGTACGAAATAACTTGGAATTGCTTTTTTAACTCCTTCGGCCTTTTTCTGCAATCCCTAATGGGGAAAAATCCTCTAAGAATTTTATTTTTTATATTAATTAATTATTTCCACTTAAATACGAATCTAACATTAAAAAGTTAAAAATAATTGTTAAAAAATGAATTTATTTGATAAATATAGCTGCAGGAAGTGTTATTTCATTTAACAAGGCGTGAAATTTCACACCTGCAGTCTAAAGCTGGAGGGGAGCTAACTTACCGCATCTGTTCAAATTTAATATAATATTTATGATTTTTATGCTATTAAAATAAGAGGGAACCGAAAAAAACGTACGAGAAAAAAATTTTACTGAATAAAAAATGAAAAAACTTACTGATGTCATAGAAAACATCCAATAGAGTTTTAAAAAATTTTACAGGAGTCAATTATGTTCCAATTTGATTGAAATTTTCATATACCTCACAAAAAATCGCGCAAAACAAATCGCACAAATGAAAAATCGCACAAAAAAAGACCGCACAAAAACAGGTTTGACTGTATATATATATATTATTCCTACGTCACATTCCTACGTCAAATTCCTACTTCAAGCAAAACGGTATACCTCCCATAACAATGTAGAGATTGAGGAATTAGGAAGTGTGGAGATTTGAAGAAATTTAAGAAGAGTTGCTAATATCTCTACAAAGTACTTTATACACGAGGTTGACGTTGTGATGCTGTTTCTATAGCCATTGACAAAGCCAATCTTATTCGATGTTGCGCAAGTCGAATTTCACGGCCTTCGGAGGTCTCGGTTGTTCCTATTCTAATAGATCTAAAATTTACCTGACCAATTTTACTGTTACGCTTTTCCAGAGGAATTTTTTCAACGAAATAAAGAGTCTTCTAAATCCTCGTTGATAAAACAGATTAGAATTGTACTACTGTAGATGTAAAACATTTGACGCCCAACTTTCTTTGTAGGATCCGACATTAGTTACTTCAAGCGGCACTAAAAAGTTCTTCAATATCAGCCAACTCCTCCAAGTTTTATCTATAAATACAACTAGGACTTGACTGATATTGAAAAAGTTGATTTCGGAGGAAGTAAATAATATGAGAGATAAGCTTCATTGCTTATTTTAGTCTTCCTTATCTCTTGTCAAGTACCAACTATGTGTATTCAGCTGATGTTGTAAGGTAACAACTGTCATTAAAAACTGTTCAAAAAAAGAAACAACGATAATCTCCTTTGTGTTTCTCTCCGAATGATGTGAGGTTAAGTAAATAAATATAAATATACACATAACTAAACGAGTAAAATATACAAATGGCTTTATTTATAGTAAAGTTTGCTTGTTACTAAGGTGTATGCTTCGTTTTTTATTGTTCCAATTAACCTGTATTCTGAACTCGCACGTTTCATGTTACCTCACTAAATCATGTAACATGGAAGAATAGAAGGTGTATTACATATACCATGAATATTTATAGTGAGAACGCACATAAAAATATATGTTAAACTACAGATACCATAGATAATTAGTCTAAAGTTTCACGAATGCTCAGGAATTTTTCTTTTGTAAAATCATATTAACAAAGCGCTAAAACCAGTTCCAGTTTACCCTATACAAAACTATTAATTAAAACCTTATTATAACCTTATTAATTAAAACCTTATTACAACCTTATTAATTAAAACCTTATTATAACCTTATTAATTAAAACCTTATTATAACCTTATTAATTAAAACCTTATTATAACCTTATTAATTAAAACCTTATTATAACCTTATTAATTAAAACCTTATTATAACCTTATTAATTAAAACCTTATTATAACCTTATTAATTAAAACCTTATTATAACCTTATTAATTAAAACCTTATTATAATCTTATTAATTGAAACCTTATTATAACCTTATTAATTAAAACCTTATTATAACCTTATTAATTAAAACCTTATTATAACCTTATTAATTAAAACCTTATTATAACCTTATTAATTAAAACCTTATTATAATCTTATTAATTGAAACCTTATTATAACCTTATTAATTAAAACCTTATTATAACCTTATTAATTAAAACCTTATTATAACCTTATTAATTAAAACCTTATTATAACCTTATTAATTAAAACCTTATTATAAACATATTTTTTATATAGAGAGACTTTTACATAAAAAATTTCTAAATAAAATTAATTCAGAAATGTTATTTCTTTTACACTTACTTTGTTCTGTGCTACTTGATGATTTGTAAGAAATGCGAATTATCAGAAAAGTACACAGAAAAGTATTTAATATTTTTCCTGACCCGAACAATTTTTGTGTGCAAGATACTAAATACGTAAATATTCTCGTTATTTGTTGTTACATGCAATGCGTTTTCATTTCTTGTCGTTATAGAGATATAGAAATTTAAATTAACTATTGTGATCGATTTAATTATTTTGAACAAAATTAAATCATGTTGACAATAATTAAATTGATTTCTGTTTAAGTCGAGAAATCTCAAAGTTTAATTTCGTGTGTAATTTAACTTCAATGTTTAATAGCTTGTATGTTAGAAAATAAAAGCAATTAATGTTTATTTTTCTGGAAAAATAAACTAACGAAATAAAGGAACGTTGTCATCTTTCTGAAGTATAATATTGATTTAGACTATGCTTACAGTTTTTATTTCCGGACTATTTTTACTTTTAATTATTAAATTTTATTTAAAAATGTTACAATTTTAATTAATTACACTCGATTACTTTATACTTTGTTCGAAACTGTTCTTTATTCTTTGAAAAAATAAAATCAAAATTACAAGCTACCTTTCAACGATTTCGCTGTATAAAGTTTACCTGCTACCCAAACAGATTAAATGTAGTGATTAATTAAATACCTGTTAAAATAACAACAACATTATTCAACCTATGTTCATCTTTTTTATTGTTTTACGTTTTAAAACATGGTGGTCAGTAAGAGAATAATGAATCAAATTAATTAAAGATGCTTAACTGCGACAAAGAGGATGGACTAGATATAAAAAGATTGTTATATACATTTTTTGTCACAAAAATTAGCGTACCGAAAGATTGTCGGAATCGAAAGAAATTGTACATATCGGACTGTGACCGTAATATATGAAAGTAAAAAAATCATTTATTACAGAAAAACTACAAATAAAAGAACGTTCTAGTACCTTGTTTGACCATCTGTAGCAGGAATGACTTGGCAGGCATGCAAGCATATAGGTTTAGTACAGTGTCCTTCGGCATCTCAGTCCACAGTTGTTGCAATGTTCTTCTAGTTAAGCCAAATTCATAGGCTGTCAAACTTGGTAACTCAGTTGATCCTAGACATGTTCAGTCAGTGACAAATTAGGACATACCAGGAAAGTGTGGTAATGTGGAAGAGGCAGTTCTGTGACATCTTTGCTGTATGTGTTTGAGCATTGGAAATAGCTCTTGGGGCTCATGCCCTCCACGAGAGACAACACGTGTGGCTATAGGATGTCACTAATATACAGCTGGGCTGTCACGTGTGATGGCAGCCCACACATATGGTGGCAGCAGCTGTGGGCATAATGTGAAGCAGGCAGGATTGAGGCATTTACCATGGGACTTCCAGACAGAAACACGGCCTTTGTCAGTTCCCAAACTTAATCTGTTCATTGCAGTAGAGGATTTGGTACCATTCTATTGCAGGGCAATCCTGTCAGGAACGACACTACTTGAAATGGAAGTAACGCTGATGGTATCAATGACAGCACACGTATTGGCCAATGCAATACCAAATGATACTCACCCAGACACCTGGAAATGGTATGGACAGCAGGTGCTTGTAATGATGGCCCACGTGTAGAAGACAACGATACGATAGGCTGTGTGTCTGGACTTGGTTAGCTGTTCATATGGTTTTCGATTGTGATGTAAAGGCATTTCTATTGATATGGCGTCTTTCTGTAACAGAAAACTACGGACAGGATGCCATTGCACATTTTTTTATAGGCCAACGGGACACACTTTAATCACACTTTAATATCTTTTGCTGGAATTACGCAATAAGTCATCATGCTGTAACTTTAATCATTTCCACATTTGCTTATTGATTCGTATCTATATACGAGAATAGTAGCAGTGATTCAATACACGTTGCAGTATATTTTATTTTTACCATATGAATTCCCTTTCAAATTTATTTTTTTCTTCGAATCTATTTAATTTTTCTATCATCAGGAACGTTACAACTATCACGAAATTAACAAATTTTTCCAATCAAAAGTGTTTAGAAAACACTTATTATAAAAAATTTCTTTAGAAAATATTTTCCTTTCAGTTCATTTACTTTAGTAAAACTTTTCATTTAAAGAATTAATAAAACGTTTTCTTCGGATTTTTTTCAATCAAAAAATATGCGACCATTCTATTTATTAAAATAATAATAAGTTAAACACATTGATATTATTTTAAAAAATAATAACAACTGTAATACGTTATTTTTCTTAAACCTGTTTTCATACAAATCTTTATATGAAAAAACAAGAGAATGTCTATAATCATTTTAATTAATTTTTTTAATCTCTACCTTTATAAAGTCAAATTTAAAAAATATTATATTATTATGGCGAATGCAACAGATCCCCATCATTTTTATTTTTGTTAACTAAATATAAGCGATATAGGATATTGCAATGCCTTACAGTTTTTTTTTCTGTTTTGGTTAATTTTTTAAAAATTTTATATCAGAGTAGAAAAAACTAACGATTCCATAATTCTCAGAATTGAAACCTACAAAAATAAGATGCTTCGGGAGAATTCTAAGTATGATCGTAAACAGTCTATATTTTTAAATCTAAATACCTCAGCATTAATTATAACTGAGTTTCATCAAAAATAATAAAATGCCAATACGAAACAATTAAACAATACTTACAGTTCATTTTTTGTAACTGTTGCTGCTCATTTTCAATAAAATAGTTCATCTTCCAGTTCGATTAGAAGTAAAACCAAGCTGATGGTTACTCAAAATGAATTCCTATTTATACCAAGATTGAAGAAATATAATTTGTATTCAAAAATCAACCATACCAACCCTGAAGGAATGGTTGACTTGAGCATTTTTTTGAATAACTTTCTATTCTTTTTTTAAGTATAACAAGATCTCATAAAGTGAAATGGATGCATGCTTTTAAATTTTTTCTCTATTCAACAATTTTGTGATGTAATTCTTTGTCTACTTTTTCTAAAATGTGAATTATAATTTTTAACCAATTTTTAATAATAAGAGAAAATATTTTAATATAATTTTTTTTCATATTTTTATTTTAAACATGAAAATATTTCATACGAGAAATGTTTACTATTAAAAAAGTGTTTTTATAATGATTTATTGGGAGAAAACATTTCTGACAATCATTATATTGACTCTAAATTAGTTTGAAAAAATTTTGTTGTAAAAATTATTTATAATTATATCAATATGTAGACATGTCATTATTAGCTGATATATTCCAAAATTTTAGAAAATCCAGTTTTAAAATATAATGTTTTATAACTACTCAAGATTTAACTTGAAATTATGAACTAAAAATGATGAAATCTCAATTAGAATTGTTTAGTATTAATAATATAACCTGTATTTATTTTATTCAAAATGGAATTAGATGAGAAATAAGTTTAACAAAAATTAAAAAAAAAATTACAGAAGCAAATAACCCCTAATTCCAGAAAACGTATAATAAAAATCAGCCTCATAATTTTATTTTTTTATACATGCGAATAATCTTAACGAATTTGTAACGAGTCGTTATTTACTGATAAATAATCTTAGAAATAATCTAAATAAAAAATCTTGTTATTTAAAGATTAAATAAGTGAGTTAGATATTTCTAATATATCGATAAAAATAATATTGGTTATATTTTAGAATTAGATCTTAAATATTCTAGAAATGTTTACGATAGATATAATGTTTTACCATTAGCTCCTGAACATATTCCGTATGATTTATTATAAGATATAATATTTAAGAAACAAAACTATATAAAGTGAATGTTTTATTCGTTAACATTTTTCACTATATCAGTGAGATATGTGGGTTAAGTATTTTTTTTTTACTGTAGCTTGTAGATATCGATCAATTTGTACCTACGAGGGACAGTTTTAGATGTTTTTTTAGATTATATCCAACTGTCAGTGTATTGGTAACTCTATTTTTAGCTATAATAGTGGTAAAAATATACAGGGGACTTTAACATCCTCTCAGTAACCAATAATTCTTCTAGAACTATACTTAAAAAAACGTGTGATGGTTGGCACCTAATAGCTAAATTTTAATATTTTCATTAAAAACTAAATTCGACTTAGATTTAACTCTATAACAAAAGTAAGGCTTCTTAATTAAAAACTTTAACCAAGTAATGTCAGAAAAATGTCGAGTACGAAAATTTTGTAAAAAAGGGCTTCCAAAGAACAAATAAAACTATGCTGTAATTATAAATATCAAAAGTTCTTACTACAAGTACAGAAATAGCAATAGCTGAATATCATTCTCACGATGTGGTAAAGATACCTTTAACTTATATAAGACACACAGCGAGCGCAATATACATAGGGGAAACCAACAGTAATTAGGATTAAAGTAGTAAAGGACGGCAAAATTTGCCGAACACGAAAACACATGGGAGGTAGTACAAACATAAGGGTTAAATTAGGTTACAGCAGTAAGATACAGAAGGATACCTCTTAAGAGCATGAAAACAGCAGGAGGTACCTGACGCTAGATGAGCGTAAACACTACCGAGAGTTATGCAATGAGGCATGGGGAACACCTACAGTTCGAGGCAGACACAATACAGAAGAAAAGTTCGTTCATGCAGTTCCACGCTCGTCATCGGTGTTGGGCGGATCCCTCGATGGTTTAATGCTTCTGTTGCCAACAAGAAGTCACTAAGATTATGGTAAATCAGTGGCGTAGCGTGGTGGGGGCGGCAGGAGCGGCCCGCCCTGGGCGGCACTTTAAGGGGGCGGCAAAATTTCACGATAAATAATAATAATACCTAAATAAGGGGGCGGCGAAATTTTCTTACGCCCCGGGCGGCTGACACCCACGCTACGCCACTGTGGTAAATGTCTTTGTTTTCGATGAGAACCTTGAGAGGGCAAGGCCAGTTGTATCCAGCATGGAGAACACTTCCAAATAGGTTGTTTCTTTTGCTGTCAAATAGGCTACAGTCAAAAAGAAAATGTTTACTGTCTTGGACAGATGAATTGTCACAAGTGCACATATCATTATCTCGTATGCAGAAGCGTTTCAGGTATGCACGAGAATTGCCATGGCCAGTGAGGAGCTGGGTCATGGCAAAGGATGGTGAAAAGTGTTTCCACTCCAGACGGCAAGGGATGCTGGGAATAAAGTCAAAAGTCAGTCTGCCAGTATTGCTGCTGTTCCATTCCTCTTGCCACTGTTGAATGGCAATTTGATAGTTCCAGTACTTGATCGTGGAGAAAGGAATTTTATTGTAACAGGAAGGGAGTGAGGGGATGGCTGCAGATTTTGCAAGGTGGTCAGCGGCCTCGTTACCAATGACACCTGAGTGTCCATGCACCCACTTAAAATGTATGTTATGTCCCTGAGTATTGTCCGTGAGGTAACGATGAATACGTAGAATATTATATCCCCTTTTCCCTAGGCCAGTAATGGAGCAAATTGCAGTCATGCAGTCTGAATAGATTGTGATGGATTTAGAATGTGGTAACCAGTCGGCGAAAACATGATCCATTGCCTTAGTGATGGCAAGGATCTCTGCTTGAGGAATGGAACAATGTGGGCCAAGTTTGAAGGCAGATCGGTGAGTCTTCCCTGTCTGGTGGTCGTAGAGAACAAAAGCAGGACCCACCTTGTCATCATCCCTAGATCCATCAGTGAAAATGGATATATCGTTGGTATCATTATGGTCAGATAAGTCGCTGATGGTTGAGGAATAATCCTGATGAATGCTGCTACTGAACTAACATTAGCTTACTAAACAGCCATACATCATTTCAGCTTTAAATCTGTAGATTGCACAAATAAATTGAACTTCAAAATTTTCAATGACTCGATGATAGCAACCCGAATTGGAAAACAAATGCCAAAATATAAAAAGAAATTGCTTGAATATGTATCAAACTGGACTGGAATACTTAAATCATTGGACTGTTCAATTTTTGCCATTCAAAGTTTTTAATTGGATGTCACTTACAAAAAGCCCTGTCTGGGAGGATGTTATGGAAAGTATTGAATATCTAAATGAAAGGAATATTGCTGTTGACGAATCAAAGTGCGTAAATCAGTATAGTTCTTTAAAAAATTATTTAAAAGAAAATTCTAATTTAAATTGAAAATCAGTAACTGTAAATTGGCTTGATTTTTTCAGGCAACGGACAATCCAGAATTACATTTTGAATTACTTAAAATTTGTCAATATATGTTTTCAATTCCCGGACACAATGCCACCACTGAAAGAGTATTTAGTCTGGTGGAATCTCAGTGGACAGATGAACGAAACAAAATGGAATTGAAACAGTAAAAAGTCTGGTTATGGTGAAATTCAACTTTAACAATCGTAATTGTTTAGAATTTTATGATGAAATCTTAAAAAACAAACAACTGCTAAACAGAGTCAGCACATCAGAAAAATATGATTTTGTGCAGCAACCTTAATTAAAACAAATAATTAATTGTGTGTTTCATTGGCATTCGTATTTGTAAAGGTTCCATGAAACTTCCTTTTTTAAAAAAAAAAATTTGTGTCCTCCGGTGTGTCCTACTTTTTGACTTATTCCTACAGGAATTGTCCTTCTTTCGCATCTGGTTATTTGGTAACCCTACCCAAACATATTTATGTAGCTAAAATTAGTTTTAACTAATGTCAAAAGTTAAAACTAGTTTTATCTAAAATCAAAACATGTACAGCAGTAAATTCTACTTTTAACTAGACAAAACGGGTTTTAACAAAGACATCCAGTAAAAACTAGTTTCAATTAGTTAAAACGCGTTCTAACTGAAAACGGGTTTTGACTGTAACATATATAAATTTAATTGTAATTGTAATGACAGAACGATATCTGTTGGTGAAACAAAAAGATGTTTAAAGATTCGAATAAAAAAAAACATTAATGCAATATTTCGAAAAGTACAAAATTCGTCGAAATGAATTTTCGAAAATTAAATGTTTGCACTTTTATACTCTGGTACTTTGGTATCATTATTTATTTAATGCATAGTGGATATATTCCTTGGTGCCGGGAGCAATACCATCCCCAGAAAACAAATCGCATAAATACATTGTACATAAAATCACAAACAAAAATATACAATAATATTAAATTATATAAAAATTAACTTGAATTTAAAATTAAGACGGTACTTTGACATCCTATATTTTCATATCCTATGTAGTATATAAAATTATATTCAAGGTATATTCTGTCAGAAAACATTATTTTCGACATAATATAATGTTTATCGAATACTTTGTACAATATGGAATATCCATCGGTCTAATTTAGAACCTGTCATCCTCTTCCAACGTCTTGAAAATGTAATCATGACCACTGATGTTATGTATGCCTATTATCTTAATTTATAGACAGTAATGCTTATTAGCATGTGATACAACAGAAACGTATTTGTTGACAGAAACTGCTAAACACTACATCCAGAACTTAGAAGGCAGACTTACCTTGAGTAAAATCTCACTAAAGTGTCCACAACCTCTTCTCTATTTCTAACAGTTTGCTTCTACGTACTCTCATTTCGTATTAAGGTTGATAGATCTACTTGTGGTTCATTGTTTTCTCGAAATTATAGGAGTCAAATTTATATGCAGGACTAATATAAGCAATTTAATACTATCATCTAATATATTATCATATTATACCCTATTTCTAAAACAATGTTCCATTTCCTCGTATTTTGCGAGTCTAATTCTATTACCTACAACAATTATATTTAAAAAGAATTAGTTCATATAATAATTTCTGTACAGATTTGTATAATTATTTATATTTATTTATTAAGTTTTTATGTGTTACTAAATATCATAATGAATAATTTATTTATTCTGTGTTATTAAAATACATGTTACGAAACATATAGTTCAAATATTGTGTATGAACGTTTATTTTATAGTAAAAACGAATTAAATTTATTTCAGCTTACGAATTTCTATACATTTTATAGAAACAGTTTTCGATTACTCCAATTACCGCATTTAAATTAAAAAAAAAAAAAAAATTATTCAAATTACTGCTTGCAATATTTCCAGATCGAAGATTTTAAAGTGTAGTAAATATATTGTAATATTTTATAATAAAAATATTTTTTCTACTTTTGCAACAATTTTAAATTCTCGGAAATTTCTTTAGGAATATTAATATATTCATTATCTACCGCTAAATATTAAGTTTACATCATATCTTATAACAAATGCTATTGTGATAGTTTCGATATTTTAAAAATTTAAAAAAATTTAAATTTTGAGTCAGCCTTGTGAACAATAATTTCCATAAACAGAGCCAATAAAGACAACAAGTATCCAAACAGAAGAAGCAAAAATGCGCCAGCCAAATCATGCAGAGAAAGAGATTCATCTGAGTCGGAAAATTTCTGATTAAAAAGCGTTTTTTCTGCTTCACGACGACCTTCGATTGTGAATTTCTCCAATAGTCCAGCATCGATGCAACGTCCAATTCTGAAACGACGTTATTTAATTCAGAATTAAACATTTAATATAAAATGTTTTGTTTAAAGTAATATAGAATGAATGCATAGTTTATAAAATATTAATATGTAATAAAATTTATACTAGTGAAAAATCGTAAAAAAGTATATCAAAATATTAGAAATATATTTCATAAAAGAGGATAACAGAAAATTTTATCTTACGCTAAATTAAATTCTTTCTTAAATGAAAATTGTTTGGATATAGCGAATACTAATAATGCAGAATATAACTGATCTTGAGAAATTAGAAAATTATCTAAATTTTTTGAACTGAAAATCATCTTCATATTCGGCTCATAATGAATAAAAGCTTGCTTTTCCTTAAGATTTGATAACATAATTTCGTTTAGGCTTTGATTATACAAAATATTCTCATTCATTAATGTCTTCAGTTTCATTGCTTCTCCTTTATTCGCTTCCTAAAAGAAATTTTTGTTTTTAATTGTTAAATCAAAATATTCATTTCTAAATATTCTGATGATGAACTCACCAAAATCAATTGATATATTGATGTACGAAAATCTAGGCTTGCCGTATATACTCCATTTTCCATAGCATTAATCAATTCGGAAAACGTTCCAGGAACAGATTCATAGCCAGGAAATGCAATATATGACATAAGTGCGCCACTGTAACTCGATGTCAGGACAAACACAGGTAGAATCCATGCTGCAACTAATATTTTACAACTTTCACTAAACGGAAAGAAAACGTCGTTTCCTGGAGGTAAACATAGAATATACTGTTTTAATTTAGATATTATTTTGTAAATGTAATTTCATTACAAAAAACAATCATTCTTCTTTTATTTACAATTTATATGTACACAATATTAAAATTTGTCATTTTCAGAATGTGATTTCAGTATTAAAACAATTTATATGTATAATTTCATTCGAGTCAACTTGTGACTTTTCAATTGAATTTGCGACTGTTTTATAACTTGTGCTATAATACAGATTGATAATTTTGTTTTCTTCTCTTTATTTAAATAATTTATTCGTATAGAAATATTAGAATATATAAATATTTGCGAATTTTAGCCATCACACAGTGAGGATTTCGGAAATTTGGGAACTTGTTTCATTTTTTCAGATATATGAAGTAAATGAGAGTAAAATTCAAAAGAACTCTTTATTTCAAAAATAACATAAATATTATTAAAAGTATAACTACTTTCTGAATATATTTTTAATACTTTTACTCATAATTCATATCGTCATTTGATATATTTTGAACTTATGATTATTTATTCAATAATTGAGAACTTTTTTAGCGATCTGGCTCCTTTTAATCTCTTTCAGGACAGAACGTACTGTACACTAGTAACTATCATAGCCATACTGAAAATTATTACAAACAATAGTTTTGAAAACTTGTACAAAATCTCTTTATATAATTCTAAAGCGTTTGAAAATAGATTTTACTTTAGGCCTTTTAACGGCTTGGTATATAGTGTAGTATAATCAGTTAATTGTTACTTATAATGTAATAAACTTAAACTTATTCCAGGAATATTAATAAAACATAGAATTACTTAACAAAAAACAAAAAAGTGAACGTATGTTATAAAATTGAATGGTAAATATAGAAGAATAAACTTGAGCCAAAAAATTTCAGGTACAATGTGATAATTAAAAATCTTATATGCTAGAGATGATGTATATTTCTTTTTCACTTATTAAATCAATCGAATAAAAAATTTAATAATCTTGAAGAATTGAAAAAATGTTGAGGGAATAACAATAAATAGCCTAAAATTTTCAAAATATATTCAAATCTTAATTCAGAAATATTGTATAAAATACGATATTTATAAATTATTTGTATTTTATACAAATATTTTGCAAGTCTTCGCATTAATTTAAAGGAGCGATAAAGACAGGTAAAACGAGTATTTTCTATCACACATCCTAGGTCAAGAGCTGTTGATACTCCGAAAAAAGTGCTGAACCTGGGTGGGTAAGTTTCTCAGTAGGTGATAATGATATCATATTTGATAGTTTGACTCATCTGTTGTGTTGAGACTCGGTTTGTTATGCCTACGTTGCTGTAGACACACTAGTGTATCTGATGAAGATAATTTTAAGAAATGTACTTTCCGTACAGCTGATGCTAGCCGTGGCACTTCTGCGATCTTTCAGAGCCCAACAGTCAATGTTTCGCCACAGCTCTGTTTACAGATCAACTGTAG
Organism: Centruroides vittatus; assembly: GCF_030686945.1. Classification (NCBI taxonomy): domain Eukaryota; kingdom Metazoa; phylum Arthropoda; class Arachnida; order Scorpiones; family Buthidae; genus Centruroides; species Centruroides vittatus. The sequence continues at coordinate 134,188 of NW_027122406.1, read as the reverse complement.
CCACTTCAAAAACCTGTTGCAAATGCCCAAAACATGCGAAGGAACGTGATGTATTGCATGGGGTACTGCTCACCCGATTTTATCGTTGCTTAAACACAAATATTTGAATATTTATAATTAATTATTAAGACCTGTACCTAAGTAAATAAAGATAATGATACATCACGTACGTAAACCGTATCGTTTCGTAAAATGTGTCTATTTTATATTTACAAAACTGTGCTAAATTTAGTATACTTTTAAATAATATTCCATAATTAAAGTCAAAATTAGTGTCAATAGCATTTATGTTTATGTCAAAGAAAGACAGCATTCTAGCCTATCTGCAGTAACAAAAGGATTATATCCGGCTTTGCTCAAAACCATTTTTTGTCCGAGAAAAATATTCGTTTGGCCTACCTTCTACCATTCCTTTGAAATTGGTGCGCGGGTTTTGGACCAACTTGTGTACATGATTGCTCTACTAAAAATGAATATATTGAAAGTAATAAAGCATTTAAATCATTATGCATTGTTATGTATTTTTGGACAATTATAATATCGATGTAGGCAATAGAAAGTAAATAATTTATATACTTATCTAATTATAAATTTATAATTATAATTATAAATATTTTTTATAATTTTTTAAAATTATATATGTAGAGAGTAAAAACGTTATTTTTATAGAAATATATTGATATAATAATTATCTAGAACAATGAAGGAAACCATATCAAGCAATAGAATAAAATTCTGAAAAGTCAGTTATAATAAATATTGAAACAGAAAAAAAGAACTAATAATAGCATAATTATAGAAAATGTAAAATAGAAAAAAAATCATTTGTAATTCTGAGTAACATTTTGAATAAAATTCATTTGTTTCCATTCGATTTTATCCTAATATGAATAAAATTAAATCGTAAAACTGAATTAGCTCTATGGGAAATCCCGTGAACTTTGACCTATCAACCCGCAAGTTTTTCCAGCACCTCACTGATAGCGACAAACGCTTAAGTTTAAAATTTGAGTTTTCTAGAGTTGGTAGTTTTTTTCTGTATGAACGTCTGCAGTGCGGGATGAAGAAAAAGAAAAAGAAAATACAGTGGGGTACCAATTGTTTAGGACCAAACATGATTGTGGCAAAAATCATTGATTAAATACAAAAATAAAAAAAACTGGAAATAAATAAAGAATTATGCAAGAATCAATTGTTTTGTATTTGTGTAAGACATTTGTAGAACATGAAGTAATTTGCATAAGTTGTTGCGGAAAAATTACGAGTTGTTTAGCAAGACACCCACATACATCTGGTCATTAGTTCAGGACCAGTCAGAATAAATCCAACAAACAAAATAAGTACAATACATTCCAGAAACTTACTAAAACATATCAAAACATTAAAGTGTAATTAAAGTAATATATATTTTCTGCTTTAAGATGGGCAGAGGAAAGTATTTGAGTCCTGAACTTTGTCAAAAAATTATACAACTTTTTAGTAAAAATATCAGCTATGCCAAAACTGCAACAGCATTGGGGTGCAGCAAAACATCATGTATTCGTGCAGTGAGGCTATGGGAAGAAATTTGCTTCTTCTGGATTGCCTAAACCTGGAAGACCGAGAAAAACCACCAAATGCGCAGATCTTAAAATTCACAAAATAGCAAAAACCAAAAAAAAAAAAAAAAAAAATCACAAACTAACATCAACTGATCTCAAATTTAAAATGATAAAACGTGGGATGGCCGAACTTAGTACTCATACCATTAGGCATCGATTAAATAAAATTAATCTATTTGAGCGAGTTGCAAGGAAGAAGCCACTCCTATCACTGAAAAACAGACAAGCTTGTCTGAAGTTTACACGTGAGCACTCGACTTGACAAATCAAAACAGGCAGAGTGTGCTGTAGTCGGATGAAACAAAGATAAATCTGTTTGGGCGTGATTATCACAAATACATAAGACGAAAAAACTAAGGAATTTCGTCCTAATTGTATTTAACACACTGTAAAGTTTGGAGATGGAAATGCAACGGAGTGGGGATGTTTTTCTTCGTGTCGAATTGGACCCATTCACCTCATAAATGGTATAATAGACCGATTTCGATATAAACAAATTCTGGAAGACGTAATGCTGCCATTTGCTAAAGATAATTTGCCTCTGAAGCGGATTCTCCAACAAGACAATGATCCAAAGCACACCAGTAAACATGTCAAAAAATGGTTTCAAAACAACAATCTTAGGGTAATGTAATGGCCAGCCCAGTCAGTAGATTTAAACCCTATTGAAATGTTATGGGGTAATGTAAAATCTGCCTTAAAACATTAAAAAAATAGCGGAATAAAAACGAGCTATTTGTGGCAATTCAAAAGGCTTGGAAAAACATCCCAACTGAGCGTTTGCAACCGATTGGTGGACTCTATGCCCTGCCGTTGCTTATCTGTAATAAATAATTTTGATTATCCAACAAAATATCAGTTTTTTTCTTAAATTTTATTTCTAGTTCTAAACATTTGTCCAGGGACTAATTGAACTTGTTGCACATCATCCATTGCTTGAATAAAAGTAATGTTTTGTTTATGAAATAAAGGTTATGATTTTATCAAATGAAAACAAAGTTAATATTTTTCCTAAATTTTAGTTTCATTTGTTAGGTTTTAGATTCCAGAAAACACGGTTTTGAAAATAATTGTTAATGATCCTAAACAATTGGCCACCACTGTACAGCTTTTTCGGCGATTTTTGCACTTTTCAACTGCTTATATTTCGGCAACCGCATTACAGAAAATCTTGAAATTTTGCACACTATATAAGAAAACAATTTTTTTCGAATGAGATATTCGGAATTACTTCAAGTCTTCGAGGGCGGAGAAACCAACTCGCGAATATCTGCAACTCTGATTCCTGTATATGTAGTCAGTCAGTGACTTTTTCACTGCCGTGACTCCTGATTTTATAATTTCTTAAATGTTACTTAATACACATATGTTGTTTTTAATATTAAATTTATCAGTTTTTACTAATTATATTTTAAACTTTCTCTTGTTTATTTGTTATAATGGCCCTAAGAAAAATATTTCATTTGTAGTAATTAAAATTCAAAATAATCACGTTCTGTCAGAATTTGTCAATATGAATATAAATACATAAACCTATTTATTAATATTTGTTATAAACTTTTCGAATGTAAATCATTCCTAGTGCAACATTAAATCCATTTAAATTGTAGACTTGAGATAAATGTTATTTTATTTCATTGTAATATATATAAATAAATATTTACATTTGAAATGAAAATATTTTACCTTTATTCGTAAATAATCCAAATAATGCCCATACAATATCATAAACGTGGAAATTCTTTCTTTTAAATAATACCCAATTGTTAGAATATATTGCATTAAAAACAAGTATTTCTATCAAAAAGACGAAAAATAACATCATCCATATCTGTAATGAAAAATTGAATTAATATTACTATACTTATATATAGTATTATTATTATAAACAGTTTGCATTAGCTTTAATAAAATTTTTTAATAATAAATATTATTATGGATAAAGCAGAATTATAAAATATAATATTATTATGTATAAAAATAATCTAATTTGTAATTAGAACAATTTAACGTTTACAACTCAATCTACATTTCATAATTATTATTGATTGCAACATCATTTTGTATAAATTTGCTAATACTATAACTATTTGTTGTCTTACTTGGTTTGAAAATGGATGCAATATTGCGTATATTTTAGATAATTCTTTTGGTTTTTCTATGATAAATCGTACGCTATTTATGAGAATACTCGTAGAGTAATCCATAACCTCCAATCTTTGCACATTTGCTGCGACTGGTAATGCAATGTCAACTAACTAAAAAATAATTAAAATGTTATTATTTAAACAAATGCTGGTGTTTCTTTAAAATTTTGAAACATATATATTAAGTACATTGCTTTGAAAATGTGCACTAATTCCGTTCCATGTGCCGTTCGGAAATTTCATGCCTGGTGTATCATAATGAATTATTTCGTAGCTGAAAGTACACGGAAATTTGGAATTGTCAATTAATGAAAATGACGAAATTCCGTACTAATTTTAGCAATGCTTAAGCATAAGACATTTTACCTGAAATCGAAATATTGCTGAAGCAAAAGGATAAATTTTGACAAATACCCTTCATCTGAAATAACAGTTGTATCATTTATGATTGTTATTTTTAGTGAATTTGGAACCTAGTAAAATAAAATTTTAAAAATTACATTATATTTTAAACAATTTTTAGATAAACAATAAAAAAATTACAAAATTATAATAGTTTGTTCTTATGATTTGATATAATAATGTATAAGCCTACTGATTCTCATGATGTTTCATGTCAAACTGACACTTTACAAAATATAAATTTATGTAAAATGAACGTGGTATTAAGTAAACATGATGTATAATTTATATTGTAAAATAACTACTATAACAATAATGCAGTTATTTCCCTAAAAATTCTGTGATGACTGGGGAAAAAATAAATAAGTGCAACATTACATCATGAACACTCATCTTTCCTCTGCCTATCGTCAGCAATCATCATGCGATGGTTGCTAAAGGCAGAGGAATGGTGAGTGTTCATAGGCAGAGGAAAAGTCAGTGTTCATAGGCAGAAGAAAGGTGAGTGTTCTAATCACATCAATAGTTGATGCAGAAGACAGGTTATTGTCTTTTGCGTCAATTATTGATGTAATTATTATTAATAAATGATTCCTCTTTTGCTTAATAAGTTTCATATAACAAAGCAATGGTAATAACAATCCGATAATGAGTTATTGTCTAAATATTCAAATATTATTGTTAAATAAATTTAAAAGTATCAATCACATATATGTTTGGATATGAAAATTTCTGATAAAAGGGGCTGTGCGATAAGTTTATAACATCATGGATTACAGACTTAACTACTCTAGAGTTACATATTTCTTATACAACTCTAGACTATTAGAGTTATATAAGAATTATTCGAAAATTTACATCTATTTTGAAGCATGTTTACTGTGTATATTATTTCAATAGAATATAACGTATTTTCGTTAAAAAAATAAAAACTGAACTAAATTTTCAAAAGACATTATGACATATGGTACGAAATATGTATAATCGATAGATATTGGTGTAGATTTAAATTCAAATAGTTAGTAAAGAAAATAAGTGATAATGATCAAGGTTTATATGAGACATGACTAAAGGATTGGTCATTATAGCTTAATTATTTAACAGAATATGTATTTTTTGAGAAATAAATGAAATAAATTATAATTTCCTTGGTTTTATTGCCGAATCTGTAAATCTGTGAATATTATGTTTTATCATAAAACAAACTATTTTACATTCAGGTAGTTGACAACAAATTTCAATTTTTGTATATTATAAATTATATAATATATAATAGTTAATAATTTGTATGTGAAAAGTAAACATTTTAAAATGTTTCAACCAATCAAGCATTAATTACTTAAAAAATTGTGTAATATTACTTCGTCGCTGTGAGTAATAAAAATGAATAGTGAATACATGTTCTTCGAAATAATTAAGGATTATATTATACTAGTGAAAAATGAAAAGGAACGTTCAAAAACAAAAATACTATTAGAAAAACAAAATTAATGTATTTATTTGCATTAAATACTCAATTCAAAAATTAAAGATTAGTTGAAATCAATCCGTAAGGATGATTACCTCAGTAATTCCTATTCGAAGGGTTATGTTCTTCATGATATTTCTCATAATAAACAGGAGTGTATTTATTATTTTCCTAGAAAATAAAACTAAATTTCAGTATTAGTACAACACAAATAATTCGATCTGATTTCAAATGTTTCATTAATAACACAATAATTAAATAATATTTAGAAATTCATTGATTATTGACTTTAGTTAAAACGGAAAAAAAATTATTAGAAAACGTAGTAAAAACATAATGCTTTAAAACCAATAAAACTGATTAAAAACAATGTGTAATGGCTTTCACTCAACTATAATTATTTTTAGTTTTACCGATACACAAAATAAAATAAGGACTGAAGAAGAGAATAGAGCCCAAAATGCATATCGGTGGTAAATTATAGAAAATAAAAATCTACTTTTCCCATCATGAGGATTCTTCCTGCATGATTTGTTCTTAATAGCAACTTTATGCTAACTTCCAAAGAACACATAACTAGTTGAGAGAACAGCAAGCAATCAAGTACCAAATCAGAGTAATCAACGTCACTACATCTTTTTTAGCATGGATTTCTTTCAGAGAGATGTAAAACAAAGGATTCGTCGCAAAGAAAATTTTGTCAATGTATTGATTGAATACCATTGAAATATTCTGTTCATCGTTTAAAGATTCTATAGTGTCTGTCGATGAACTTTTATCAAGCCATAACGGGCCTTGGATATGGAGACTTCCTCCCCATTGTCATATCAACCTACAACAAAAATCGTTTACATGAAAAGAAACAGTGACGACTTTTTTAAATTCTGTGCTTGAAAACCAAGTTGATGAAAATTCCCATGCATTAAGTTTCTTCTTTCTCTTCGATTAAGTTTTTCAGCTACCAAATCGGGTTTTAAAATTATGAAGAAATCTGACCGATGATAATCGGCGGCTGAAAGAGTGAAGAAAACAACAAGTCTTCCAATTTGATTGATCATATCCAATAAATCACTGCATTTTTGTCACTAGTATGATCTTGTTCCTGTAATTGACCAAAGTAGTACATGATACGTTCACAAATTCTGGTTCGTTTTTGTTTTGTATAAGATAGTTTTAAGATTTCTCGGATCAATATTGTTTTTTTTTACAGGAACGGTTACTATGGATAGTGCTGTTCATCCCATGAGAGAATTTAATGCAAAGCAGTACCTGAACTTTTCATGTCTTGCAAATCTACTGCCATTATACTGCATCAAGAACTTAATAATTTTTAATGAAGTATTTTTAAAGCATGAGAGAAATTCATATATCGAATACCTTAGAGGAAAGTTGGAAAAACCTATGTTATGTGACCGTCAATTTTAAATTCGTCTATTTAGATAAGTTAAGGTTGGCCGAGTAACAAAACTGTTAATTAGTCTTGGATATTTTTTCTTCATTAATTTATTCAATAAATGGAGAAATGAGATAGCATTTTCAGTTATTTGATCGTCATTACATGTATCATTTTCTACTTCACGTTCTAGGTCATCCCAAAAAAACTCAAAACTGATGTCCGGTACTAAAGTCGCCATCTTCTGGTAACTATATTTTTCGTCAACAATAATATCTCTTTAGTATCGATTATTGTTTTATAACTAAAATAAATCTGTTCTGACCATTTGGCTCCAGACGTTAAAATCTACAACACCATAAAATGAAGATGTTTTAGTTACTGTAAGCAAACTAAAATCTTGTAGAGAGCGAGAAAGTTGATTAAATAGCCCCCGAATATTCTCTGAATATTCATCGAATATGCTGTCTGATTATTTCATATTTTATGAAATGAAATATTAGGATGAACTCTTGATACGAGAATTTATTCTATAGTTGATAGTTCCTTAATAGTTCCTTAATCAGATATATCGCCTGTATCTATATCATTTTCTTTGCTAAATATAAACAAAGTTTCTGTGTGTTGCGGCATTCAGCACAATGATTAATTGCATAGAGGGATAAATTTGGAAAGATTCCGAGACAATTTTCTCATTATAACATTTTAATAGAGATAATATCCTTTTCAAATTCTATAGGAAAATAAGTTTCACTACTTCTTGTCTTTTTTCGGTTTGCTTTTGCTTTAATGGCTGTTGACTTAGAAATTGTTTTTCGTTCTAGATATCTTTATAAACATAACGGAATAATAAATAAAATTACAAGTGAGATTGTTGTAGTAAGAAGAACAGCAGAAACATCAGAACTAACTCAGAAAAACACAAAATGTTAAAAGTAAAAGAAACAATTTAAAAATGCTTTATTTGCATAATCAAAATTGCTGTACGAAAATAAATAAATGGTAGAAGTATGTGTAATGTTATGTAAAACTCCCCGAACTTTGAATGAGTGTAACCCTTCTTTGAAGAGTGGACAAACAAAACTTTTTGTTGGGCAAACATAGGAAAACGAATGTGATATATTATTTTGAAAAACACAAAAAACAGAATTAAAGTGATGTTACGTAAAACTGCCCAAAATTTGGAAGGGCTATAATTTTTTTTTTCTTGAAGGATGGGCAAATAAATGGCATAAATTACTTTGAAAAAAAACGCAAATGGGAGAAGATTTTCACAGATGTAAAAATTCAATAAATCAATTTTTTGAAATAAATTGGTATATTATTTGGTAATCTGTTTGCCATGGTATTTAATTTGACATTGCATTTCTTAACTGCTATAGAGTTCGGTAGGCCCAAGATTTCGCACTAATCGATTTACACATGGCTTCGATATAATTATTGGAGTTCATTGAAATAAGAGACGAATAGAATATCTACATAAACATCTGTACGAAAAATATAAGGTACTTTCGTATAAAAAAAAATATTAGAAATTTCTGATATTTGCTTTCACTCAATAGTTACAACTATAGAACATGGATCTTAAATATTAGTAATAATATTGGATTAAAACAATTTGTAAAACAAGTCGTTGTTTTCCCAATTCAAGCTGTATGTTAGAAGAAAGTAAAATTCTAATTACAGTCAAAATGAAAAATCATTACAACTCGCTCGAAGTGCGCACACTGAATGACGTCAACGCACCAACTTCTCAGATCCGTTCAAAACAAAACAATAGAATAATTAAACAAACGAAATAGTGTTAAACAATTTACCTTTAGACAAAGTTGATTCTTTGATATGACCTTTTTGGATAGAGTATGTAGATAAATAGAACACTTCAAAACCAAACTCTACAAAAGAAATTTGAAAGAAACATCAATAGAAAATGAAAATGTCACAAAAGAAATTCATTAATAATAAATTTTAGAAAAGTGGGAGAAGAAATAAAACACGTGTAAAGAAAACGGAAAGAAACTACTTACGCATGCGCTTTTACTTTAAATAACATGCGCGAGCGTAAAAATCGCCATCTACTGGTTTTAGAACTAAGTTTTTATTATATTTTATTTTATCACTCCATCGATCTTTACAAAAACTACATAATTCGTTTTATAAATACGTACAAATTAGTTATTCCAAAAATTTCATGAATTTTGGTTGTGGAATTCATTATTTATCGCGTCACGCAACCGTGGAGTTTCCGAAATTAAGAAGTCTTCGCTTAACGCTCAGGTTAATTACATATAAGCGAGGGAAAATATAGCGATCGGTGAAAAAACGATCCTCTCCCAGATTCCACATTTGTGATCAAAGTTTTTTTTTCTGTATGTATGGATGTTAGTGTGTGGGGGAGAGACAAGATTTTGTTTACCCATTTCGAAACTTAATAATTCCTTTTGTCGAAAAATTTTCAAAATATTGTTGGTTGTTTTTGTATTAGGAGAATTGATGCTATTAAATTTTGGTAGTGAAAAGTCAAGGGGTAACGAGATAGAGATAATCACGTGTCATACATATCTCGAGTGGAGTCGCTCTTAGTGAAATTTTTATTGATAACCCGTTCTTCGGGTCGAGTGGACATACAAGTAATTTTTTGAACAAATGAAATACTTGGAATGTTTTTATTGTTATTATTAATGAAAAGTAGTATTAAAGCTATTACATTTTCTTAGTAAAAATAACTACAGCTATTATTTATACTGCTTATATCTAAGTTTTCTTGGTGCCTGGAATAAAATCCTTCTATCATCTCAACTGCTCTGATTTTACTTTATTAATATCATAGAAGTGTTTTCTTTTTCTCCGTATAAATACCCTTTTATGTTTTAAAAACAATACTTATTTTCTAAAATATACTACCGTAAAATAGTTTACTCTCAAACTAGCCGCAAAACACATTACAAAAGGAAAATAATAAAATTTTATATTTTGATTTTAAAACTTAGAAATCCGTTACTAGCGAAATAAATACATTATTGACCTACCTCAGTTTTCAAAGTAGAATACTTCTTTACAATATGACTGCAACTCTTCATTTACGCAACATTTTCTAACGAACGTTATCAATCAATCTGTAAAATTAAAAAAAATAAAAGGTAAAAAAATAGTTTTCACGCAAAATGTCCATTTAATCTAAGAATATGCATTTTAATAATGAAAATGTAATGTTTTTTAAATATTATTTAGGTTTGATGCATAAACTCTATCTGATGACAATAAAAACTTTGTACTTTGTAAACACAACATTCAATCAATAATTTAATGTAGTTTTCAGATTTTATTTTATAATGACAAAATTATTAAAATATAGTAATTTAAGTCCTCTACGAAGACTGATTGTATTAGGACTTCTTATATCAAGGGAAAAAGTCACACACACTAAAAAATAAAATATAATTTAGAAAAAAAATAATATTTAAAATTAAAGTTATAGAGTTAATATCTTAAAAAATTAATTAGCTACTTTTTAGAACAAAAGCAAAAAACGCGAGATTTCAGCACAAAAGTTAACGAACAAAAATACAATTTAATACAGCCTAAATTAATCTTTATAAGAAAAATAAATAAATCAATATAATTGTTACTCCTAATGCAGCAATAGACAATAATATATCATCTAAAGAAACGCGCTTATAACGTAATTTAACGAATTGAAAGTTTCAAAATACAACGGATAAACATTACTACAGGTAGGATTAGAAAATACGTTGGAATAAACTATAAACGATGAAATGTACTCGATCTCAGACATTGAAGAATGTTTATTGCTTTATACATTTCTTATGTAATTTATTCTACACATTGCTATTTTGTCACAGAATGAGTACAAACTGACAATATGGGGATAAAAAATTCAATGAAATGAGTTTTTAAAAAGTGTTAACGTAAACATGTTGTGAAATATTCTTGTCTCCGGAAAGAATACGTTTCAGGGAATAAGAATATTATAAGATTCTATGGTTATTTACTCATTTACTGAACAGTTACTTACTTATTTACTGAATAGTTACTGTGTACGCACACGTGAAATAGTGATGATTGAATTATTACGTGAATGCATGAAACTGATCTCATGTAAAATACAAGGAAAAAAAATTGTATCTTTCATATATTTCTTTTTAATTGCCATTCCTGGAAAATATTGAATTACGTTTGTTTTTCGTTTTTGGTGCATTGCGAACTGTTCCTATAGTAAAGTCAAAAATCGTTTGACTTGGCTTTAATCGTCTTGTTAGTTTCAGAGGTAGATTTTAGATTAAAAAAAGTTGATAACTCTAGATTTTTAATTTCACTCAATTCTTATTTCTCATTGTGTTAATTCTATAGTTTATATTTAATTAATACTTGTATTTTTGTACAGTACTGTTATAATTTTGTCGATAATGTTACTAAATTGTCTAAATTTTCTTTTTCATTCTATCATCTTTTGTTTATATTCATTTTTTAAATCTCACTGATATACGGAATAATATTTTTTCCTCTTATGTATTGAAGTGAAATGCAGTGAAACCTCCATAAACTGACACTCCCGAATAGCCGACTCCTCTATTTAACTGACACTCTAAATAACGGACGCCGCCGTCCATAACAAACCTTACGAAAACGTCTTCAATATTCTGAAAGAATTAATTATTGCGAAATATTTTAAAACTGAAACAAAGAATCTGTTAAAATACTCTTTCAGACAACGAATTTTGACCGTAGGCGTCGAATAAAGACTGGCTTAAAATAGAAATAAAAGAGGAAGACAGGTTATAAGAAGTCGAACAATATTCTTTATCTGTTAGAGAAGTTTAATCTGATTAATTTGTCAACCTCCATTTATGTAACAATTTCAAAATATTTACCACTCCTTGAAGTGGATAGTAAATCGATTTTGTAACTCGAGATTCAATTAAAACGAGATTTAATTAAAACGAGATTTTTACACTAAAAAAAATAACTGTATTGTATACAAATTTTAATTACATATGCTAAGTATATTCATATTCGTAACGCAAATTTGACGTTATCGTAATCCATCGTATTCTTCACTTTATAATGATCAAGTTTAAATACAATATGGCTGCCGGATTGTGCTTAAGAAAAGCGGACTCCTCTGAATAGTAGACAAACTTAGACGGTGTCCGCTATTCGGAGATTATATTGTATTAATAAATAACTTATTCAGAAAAGAAACACCTTAAAGTTACATTTTTATGTGTTAAAAATATTAATTTAAATAAATTAAAAATTTTAATTCATGCCTATATAAATATTTATAAAACAATTCACTGTGTTTTTATCGTTACAATATACAAAAGTTACCATTTCTATTTGCTTTATCAGGTGACAATTTATGTATTTGCTTACCGGTTCAATCATATGAAATAAGGATTTTTTAATTTTATTATAATTTAAAGATATGAAAATTGAAAAATATTTTCCATAACAATGGAAATTTTTCAATAGTTACAAAAATACAATTAAATAAATTGAACATTTAAGATAGCTTCATATTTACGCTTTATTTACCCGAATCTATTTAGACAAGTGTTGTCACGAATAGAAGAACATTTATAAAAATTGATTTACAAAATTATTTATACAGAAGTTTATATCACTATTTACATAAAACATACAGTTTTATATAACTTCACGACATTATCCTTGCTATGATGGATTAGGTTATTTATAAAATGAAAATAATATCACCGTAATCTTTTTACTTCAGTTAAAAGCATTGATACAATTCTTAACGACTGTACCCATATTTTACGAAAACTTTCATCTTTTAATCTATAAGTTTCATCACAATCAATATTTCAGAGGAGAAAGTGAAATTAAAATACAGTGGAACCTCGCTTAACGAGCTTAATTCGTTCCAGAGTCTTACTCGTAATGCGAAATACTTGTTAAGAGAAACAATTTTTCTCATAGAAATTAATGTAAAATACGATAATGCGTTCCACGCCGAAAAAAATGCTCAAATGTTTTCTGTATAATGTTTATTCAAAAAAATTGTACAATATATACTGTTAAGGAGCGTGAATCATCATCATCATCATCTCTTCTAGCGCGGAATAAACTATCCTGGAATGAGAATTCGAGTTGTAGAAAAAAAATCACAGCTAATATGTTTGATGAACACTCCAAACGATATGCCAAATTCTTGGGTTATGTAAAGGCTATACTTAAATAATAGAAATTAGTTAATTTGACTAGAGGTAAGCAGTTTTGCTTCCATCTCGTGTTAAATTTAATAATTATAAATAATTAACTTTTAATTCAGACATTTCTAAAATTTAATTTGAAATCGGTCATTAAATTTAATGACCCAAGAATTTGGCATATCGTTTGGCGTGCTTATTATATAACGGGTTATGATTGTTGATGTTTATAAGTAATATGTGTGAACACAAGTTTGGAAAAATGTATGATCACAAACGTCACTAAGATGCTAGCGGAAGTGCTAAACACAGACTGATGGAGCATGCCGCAAGCGCGCAATTCGGGACTTTCCCTCACCTCATCACTCGTTATGCAAAATATCGCTCGTTAAGCGAGGCAAAATTTTACAATTTGTTTTTGCTCGTTATGCGAAATACTCGTTGTGCGAGGCACTCGTCATGCCAGGTTCCACTGTCTCTGAAATTAATGTTTAATGAATTCAATTTGGTTAAACTTGTATATAACATTTTCCTATATTTATAAAGTATAATAGACATACATTCATATATTTATTATTGCAGCACTTTTTTCTAAAACACATCTTTAATACTGCAGTCATTAAAACTTCAAGTACATTTGTTACTATAATACAGGGTATTCCAAATTAAACTTGACATTTCACAGCTGGCTACAGCAAATACTATTCATCAGAAAGTCGTGAATGTTAGGGATAACCTTAATGAAATGATGGGATTTTTTCTACAGCAAAACAAAATAGTTTCAAAAATCACCGCTAGATAGCGTATTATAGAGGTAAACAGAAAATAACAATGAACTACAAAAATTATCTGTCTAATGTGAACAAAACATATTCAAAACTTGATGTGACCGTCAAGTTTTGAACATTTTTTGTTCACAGTGTAATGTTTTGTACATGTCCAACGATTGCATGTGACAGGTTCAACAGTTGCAGTGTGTGCCATGAAATCTTACTCAAATGGCGAGCTATGCTGTTTTTTAGGTCTTGCAGCGATCGCGGTAGACCAAAACTTTGAGATAGCCCCAAAGTTAAGAATAGCATAATTTCATGTCAGAATTTTACAGGATTGTTTTTATTATATAAAATTACAAAAATACAATTAAATTAAACAAATTGAATATTTATTTTAGCACACATTTTTAAAAATTAAAATATAATTTTTAGTCATATTTTAATTTAAACAATTACGTGACTTTCGGACCAAAAGTTCGTGTATGATTAGTCAGGGCTTCCTGCCTTTACTTTCCATATCTGGTGAGCCACTTCTTCTATTCTATGAAATTATCTATTCTGCAAAGATAAATGAGCGAATGTTGTAAAAACACAGCTTGCATTAATAATGAGCCGTTGAGTTTGAACGTGGGACAAGTCTATTTTAAGTTATTGCTAGATATTTAATGGTTTGCATTTGAATAGTTTTAAAAATATTCGTAAGCAGTAATAGACATATTTTACAATTTTTGTGGTGTTATTTCGTGTAAATTTAATATACAATAATGGTTATCTGCGTTAGGTTAAAAAAATCATGATTTTGGTATGCACCAATGGACTTGCCTCATTTCCAAATGAAATGTTTTGTTCAAAACATTGATTATCTTTGAACGGAATATAATTATGACGATAGAAAACTGAATATTTTATTTATTTACTTATTTATTTTATTTCAACATTTCATACTTCTTACAAAAAGCTACAATAAAAAATAAAACAAAAGATAAACTGATTTTATAGGAAGAAGTAGATAAGAAAAAATATTCAGTTGTAAGTTGCATGCCTATAATTATATTTCATAGTTTAAATGGTGTTGATTTTAAAAGTATTCAGGATGAATGGGTGGTACTGTACATGGGGTAATAAATTCATTAAATTTTTATATTTTTCTTTAGTAATATTCCAAGTTTTCGCATTTAAAGATGGTAATACTATTTTTCCGAGACTACTTTGCCTATCCCGTTTTGATGAAAAATCAAGAGTTTTAAATTGCGAATCTTTTTCCATCGATGTTTCATAAAACAATTTATATGGGGAATTTCTTGAAAATTTTATCCAGAATATGTTCATCTAATTGACAGTTTTTCCATAAGTATTTTTTGTTATTTTCAAAATTTTTGTCTCCTCCAGAGGTTTGGTTGAATAGAAGTCTTCATTTTTCATTTCATGTACTAAAAATGCATTATGTTTGCGGCATTTCATTAGTTTGTAATAATCTTGGGGAATATACAACAAAGTGAACTTGCTTCAGTTTCAAAATCAACTCAATAAATATCGTTGACGATAAAATTACTAGTAACAAATTTATACTGATATTAATTAAAAGATATTTATAACGAATTGATAAAAAACATAAATTTTATGTTAATTTCTAATAATAATTAAATTTAACTATTTTTTCACGGAATGGATTTTATCCACTTTCAAAATCAATGGTTCAATTATGAAATATTCCTATTCTAAACTGAATTGTAAATTTCTAATACAAAAATTGGTGTTTTAATTCCTTCAAAGTCTGAAATGAATATTATAATAAAATCTCTATTTATTTTTAAATAACATTTTAATATTTTCGACGATTTTTAATGTTCCATAGAGAAATTAGTTTTATAAAAAATTGAACTATTCTGTTGACTGCGGTAACACAAAACATCCAATGGCGTAGCTACATATTCAGCCCCCCTGAGGCAAATAGAATCGGTGCGCTCGGAACAAGGGGTTCCCTTGTTCTCTTTTCCCCTTGTCTTCAGAACAAGAGGTCTCGCGAAATTTATTTTGAACATTTAATTTAAAACTATATATCAAATTATTTTGAATTAAAACATTACTTGATAACAGTTTATTTAAGATTTAAGGTATTTAAACGATAAGGTATTCGATTTAATAAATACAAATATTATAATAAAACAAAATATAATTTTTTAAGTATGGAGTACTTAATAATGTTCACTACATAGTATATAAGCTGTATTGACAAATTGTATGCAAGTTTAGTTTCATAAGAAATGCACAATAATACATTTAAAAACTTCTAGAGTTTTGTTTTTTTGCTTTTTTGTTTACAACTCAGTCAATCACTTTTTCCAGATCAAGTTGACCAGCTATTGTTTTTTTCAATTGATATAGTAGCCAGAGCTGCGACGGCGTTGTGACAGGCTGCTTCTTAAATAAGTTTTGATTAATTTTAATTTTAAAAAATTTTGTTGTGCTGTAGCTGTCGTCGCAGGTAAAGTTTAAAAAATGAGGCATGCTGTAATAATGTCGGAGAACCTATTCAAGGGTGCGCTGTGAATTAAACGTAGTTCAGCACCTTCGCTTATAAAGGTCATTTCTTTTACCTGACTATAAAAACACAGTTTAAATCGAAGCAGTTGAGGTTGAAAAGTAAGCGAAATGTCAGAGGTATATGCCAATTTTTTAAAATTCTGATCTTTCCAGAGTGTTTTTATCAGATGACGCGACAAGATATACGGGTGATAACATTAAAAATTTGCATAATTGTCAAACGAATTCAAATCAAATAGTTAATTGATTAATTAATAACTAACTCCAAAAATTTTTTACAAATGTTCTTACAAGTTATTATGTTGCCCATTCTAACTTGGCGCCCTCATGATTCGTGCGTATGGAGCAGTTTTCTCCAACTGCTCCACGGTAGCTACGCCTCAGAAAACATCTGTTAGAATATAAAAAATCGAAATGCCGAATGAACTTGAATTATTCTAGTTAACTGAAATTTATACGTGATATTAATGTAAGTACGTATGTAATATATAAACTTCAACCGAAAATAATAGATTTGATCTAAGCTATTTATTAATTTTCATTTTGCTTTAACAATTCGATTGGAAAATTAACAATGAAAAGACCGATCGACTTCCTCCAAAATAAATGAAAAATTCGATATCTCTGAAGGAATCCGATGAATTCTTATTGAAAACCACTGGCATTAATTGTGATAATTTGCTTATCAAAGGTACTGTACGTAAATTTAGAAATATCGTAATCTGAGTTTATACAATCGCTGCAAATGAAACAAAACTCGAAAAATCACTCGCAATAAATAATCGCACAAGTCAACAATAGATCATCTGTCAATAACAAACAAATTTTATTGTTGCGTAGCGACTCAATTTAATATTAATAATTTGGATTTTTGGTCGAATTTCGTATTTTCTGTTTGTCCCTATTTCTAAAAAAAGTGATTTTGACTGATCATTACATGTTTTTTTGTCGAGTCTCACTCGTCCTTACAGACACGAAACAATCAATTCATATAAAGTTTGGACATGCTGGAACACTACCCTAAAATAACGAGATAGTATGAGTAAAGATAGAAAACGCGGTTAGAATTAGAGGAAACAAAGGTAGAATCTTCCAATATAAAATTTTAATTTTAATTTTTTATAATTCTTGAAAAGTCATAAAATTAAGATTTTTATTACATGAATTTATGTTTTCTGTAGTTTAATGTTTTACTAAAAAGATTCTTCAGCCTCTATGCACATAAAAAGAAATTTTAAAAGGTGTTTGTTCTCCTATTCAAAACTTTTGTTAGATGCTTTATATTCTGACAAAACTCTCTTCTTTGATGCACCATTGAAAGTACTTTCCTGTATATGTTATGAGCTTTTAGGAATAATTAGAAAAACGGTCTCACAGTCTGATAAACATTGATTCATTTATTAAAGTGAGCGGTCTTTATGAATAAACGCTTTGGGAGTTTTGCTTTTCGGAAATAAACTAGTCTACTTTCTTCATTAAAAATTACTTATTTATGTCAATTATCATAGACCTAAGCCATACGCGTAAAGATATGAGAGAGGTTGCGGCCGACGATTTCATCTCTAAAACGTGAACGTCAAACTTCGAACGCCACTATCTTGTAAGTGTCACTCGACGTTCGATGTTCACGTTTTAGAGATGAAAACGTCGGCTGCAACCTCGCTATTAAACAGTCATATTTGACTCTTAATATCTCAAAGAGCGAAGAACCAATTTGGATGCAATTTAAAGATTTTAGTGTTCATGATGAGAAATACTTCTTAAATTTTCTATAAATTCGTTGGATCGTTTTGGACTTATGAAATCGGAATTTTTGTCGTATACATTTAAGACAGACCGAGCTACCAAACATGTATGAGAGAGGTAAACAATAAGGACTTTCTCCTCTTCTCCAGAGAGGAAAAGAGAAAGTCCTCAAATATTATAGCAGGATTTTGTGAAAACCAAGAGAGGAATTACTGCACTTCCCGGAACTAACTCTTTTCAGCAATAAAAGCACTGCAACGCTTCCATAACCATAAGTATCTGTATGGTTGAGAATTTCTTATCAGTTCTGACCATTCGGCACTCTCGTATCTACTCCGGACAAAAAACGATTACGAGGCAGACAGCACGATGGCTGTAGAAGTTATAACAATGCCATTTTCAAATAAAACATCGACCCGGCAGTAGCTCCATAATTCGGATGCTCTGTTGAAAAGGTCTTGTGTGTATTGTAAACATTGTAAGCAAGTGGAAGACCGTGAAAAAGTTGTACATATTAGGGCCGCAACTGTTGAGCCAGAAAACAGATGGACGCCGAAAACTTGCAGAAGTGTCAACAAGAAGACTCGAACATTGGTCCAATTCTAGATTGGAAAAAAATAGAGGGGCGATACCAGAATAGCGGGAAGTGTCTCACACAAACCTAACTCTAAAGTCGTTGTGGGATTCTCTTCAGGCAGAATACGGTCCGATCAAAAAAGCATGGTTGAGTAAAAATGGTCAAACTGTCACGATGCGATTGGTAATTCCCCAGAAGAGGATTTCGAGAGTCTTATGGCACATCAGGAAGACATCTTGGGGTCAACAAGACCAGAAAGTTTGAGAAAAATACTTCTGGATTAACTGCAGAGAGGACGTAAAAAGGTGGTGCTGCAAATGTGCAACGTGTGCCGCTTCAAGAGGTCCTCGCACTAGGTCTAGAGATTCTATCGAACAATACAACACTGTGTAACCTTTGAGAGAGTTGCAGTTGATGTAGAGGAACCGTTATCCACGTCAGATAATGGCAACAAATACATACTTGTGGCCATGGATTATTTCCGTAAATAGCCCAAAGCCCAAAACTCCCTTCAAAACCACGAAACCACTACCACTGCAAAGGGGTTAGTAGTCAATCTAATCTGCCGATTTGGAATTTCACTGGAGCTACACTCAGACCTCGAAAGAAACTTTGAGTCATATGTAGTGAAGTTCTTTCCCAAACTCCGTCTCGTTGAGTTGGTTTCCGTGTGTATCACGACTTGATATAGGTTGATTCAGGTTCAATGGAAAGCACACCTGCACACTCAAATTATACAATATTTACAGTTTATTTACAAATCAAATGTGTAGAGTGTACAAGTTCGAAAACATAATATGTGCAGAAAATACAAAGAGTGTTGTCTCACGTACCAGATTGACCTTCGGTAACTATTAAATTTTGGTGAGGCCTCAGTTAGTTCGTGGTGTTGGCTGAACTACACTGTCTGTCCAGTCTCCACACTTACCTGTCCCTGAGATAGTTACCAGAGAAGAATGTTCTCTCTAAACTCAGCGGGTTTTTCAAGTGCCTGAGACTACCTTGTACCAGTGTCTTGCCCTTCTCTCTTCCCTCTCCTTTTGGCTCTGCAAGTGAAAACAGGTAAGGTTAACTATAACGTAATAATCTTAATCTTCGCTATCGTTACTTTTATCCGAGCAACGCCGGGCTTAACTGCTAGTTTATTACAAAGGAGACAAACAAAAATTTATTTAAAAAAACACAAATATTTGTTTTATTTCGGTTTCTAATTAATAAGAAACGACAAAACACCATTTTAAAGTGCATTTTTATTCAACTAATAAATTTATAAATAATACGTAGACTAAAAAGTAGCCAATGCACCAAATGATATTTTTTACGCCAAACTAAAAAAAGGTAGCAAAACCTTGGAACGCTGGAAGGATACTAAATAAAGCTGGAGTTGACACTCAAAGGATTATAGACAAAAATGCGAGAAAAAGAGAGAAAGGACAAAACATATAGAAGTGAGGAAGGTTGGAAAATTAAGAGTCAATATTTGCGTAATAGAAAATCTATTTAACCTTTCTCACTACTTTTTACCTTTTGGCCTTTCTCTCCTTTCCTCGAATTTGGGTCTATACTACTTTGAGTCATAACTCCAACTTTGTTTAGTGTTTCACTCGTCATTCACACATTTCTAAGTATTTAAAAATATTAGCTTTCCACTCAAAAATAAAATATGTAAAAACATTTACGGCTTTGTGAAACATCTTTTTTGAGTTTATGCCATTGAAATAAATAAATAAATAAATTGTCGGTTTTGTTTACACGTTTATTGGGCCGCATTGGAACTTGTCTTGGGCCCCGGGTTGGACACCCCTGATTTAGACAGACCCTGGCTGGAATATTTTCAAGAGTCAAGTTAAAGCTTTTTTTCCTTTTATGTTTATTGTTTATTCTTGTAATGCAAACTTAATCTGGTAAACAATAAACATAAAATAATTATGCGCAATATCAAATAAAGTTTAACAACTAAAACCTTGTGATCGCTGTTACCGATTAAATAAGTTTTAAATGATAGCTGTGCAGACCCTTAGAATTTGAATACTCTGCAGAAATCTTGGAAACATGCGACAAGTAAAATTTTCTGTACTAAATTACTTTTGTCCCTGTAAAATGGGGCTTTTGCATTTTAGGAATTTTCGAAAGTTAACGACGAAAGATAAAATGTTTTTACGCAAAACAAAAATCTATAATGGCTTATCTTTTATCTCATGTGATTGGCATCTGCGTTTGTTAAAAAATTAAGACGCAGTTTCGAATAACTTAAGTATTCAATAAATTTAGTATATAAAAATAAAATAATTCGTATTTTTGAAAAAGAAATAAAATACTACTTACCGATAGGTCAAAAGGAAATATTACGGCCAACATTTTAGATAAGTCATTGGGTTTAGATGTAAAAAATCTTACTTTCGAAGCATCTATAACATCGCTGTAATCTATTGCTTCGAGTTTATCGTAGGTAATTACTAATGACAAAGCTAGATCCGATTCATAAAAATATGTTATTGTATAAAAATACTACAAATATTTAAATCTATATTAATTATAAAAATAAATACATTTCTTTGAATATATTTAATGCGGGCCTATCCAAGCAACACCACGTAATTTAAGTCCTGCAAAACGGTCTTCACTTATCTCCAAGCTAACATTTAAAATTCAATTATTAGTGTTCGAAACATAAAATTATTCAATTTATAAATAATAGTTTCTTTGTGTATATATTGTCACTCTTCGCCGACTATGCATTTTTAACATTTCGAGAATAAAAGTAAATAAGAAAATACCTGTAATGGATTTTTTAAAAATCTTATTTAATACAGCTAATTGTACATGGCAATTAAACATCGACAACTCATTTTCGTTAGTAGTTTTCGATGAAGTACTAATAAGTTCAGAAATCGAAATAGTTTCGAGATTTAAGGAACACTTTTCAAGTATCTTCACAGGTATTCATTTCAGTAACATTCGAGGAATATTCTATTGGACCGCGAATAAATTTTGTGAATTTTCATGAATAATTTCCATAATAAGAAATGAATACGATAGAATATCCTTTATGAACAAAGTATTCGTTATAAAAGATCAAACAATTCGTAATAATTAAAGTTGATAATGACAGTAAAGTATCCCAAATAAAAATTCTATATCTTAACATTACGTTATTCTGCAGGTAATTTAAATTTGAATTTTTCTGTTAAAATTCAAGCTAAGAACGAGGCAAATTATTTCAGCTATATAACGGCCATCCATCTTTGTGAGCGAAAGTGGAATAAACTCCAAAATTTCAAATCGAACTTTATCGAAATGTTAATATATTTCGATTCAACATTACAAAATTATCAATTTTTAATCCGGACGATTTTTGTGACGAAACTGCATTCAACTCAAATGTGATCTTCTAGCAAAATGTGATGCTGCTCGATTATGTTAAAACCACACGCATTATTTTAACTTAAAAGATCATCTTTCAATAGCAAAGGGATACTATTTGAATAAATATAATTGTATAAATGATTTTTCTAATAGACTTCCTTACTAATTTGTTAATCGTTTCATTCGCTTTACATGAATCTGTGATCTAAAAGAAACATGAATGTGATCTAAAAGAAACATATTTAAACTAAAAGATAATGCTTTTTAGCATTGAATGCAAATAAACATTTTGATAGGATTTAATTTAAGATTTTGCTGTTAACTCTTATCCTATCTCCCATAAAGGCATCGTGGACGTTTTTACCCGATTGAATATCGCGTTTCGTATTTTGAATACTGAAAAACATTTGCTTTCAATCATCACTGAATAACGTAATATTGAGCTGTAACTCTTTTTTGGTCGATATCTGTATACTAATATAAAATAGTTAAAGCAAAAGATCAACAAACACTAGCGAGAAAGTCAACTTGTAAAAACCTTATTACTTGACTAGCAAGTATTTGATATCTAATTTTATTCTTTCTTTACACGTTTATAAACATGACAAAATATTATGTAGCGATAAGTTAAATGCGTTTTCTAAAGCGGTCTTCACTTATCTCGAAGAAAGATAAAATGTTTTTACGCAAAACAAAAATCTATAATGGCTTATCTTCTATCTCATGTCCCACAAACGCAACGTGGACGTTTTTACCCGATTGAAGTAAAATGTTCTTAATTTTACTGTCCTGGTTGTTATGTATACATAACAGCAGAAAGTATTGGAATCGTGTCATATTAGACCCGCAGAGATTTTTGCAAATCTCCATGTTTTGAAACTTCCTGAACCCATTAAAAATGGAAAAATTATTTTATGTACAGTTGCTGGCATGTTTTCTTTGTCTCTTTGTTATAGGGAAATGCAACACTTTTTCCATTTCTAACAATTATTAGCTTCTAATTACCTCCTAGGATTTCAACTTCAACAATGTAGTTGATAACATGACAAAGATGAAAATGTAGTTTTTCATTGTAAATCTTTTTACAAGTTGAAGCCAAAATTTTCACAAACTATAATTATAATAGAAACACAAGAACACTACTTATATTCTGCAAAAGAAAAAACAGTCCGAAAAAATTAGCAAAATGTACCGAATTTGGTACAGATCAGATTGACCTGAGCACACTATAAATAAACAATCATATAGCTGAAATGAAAGCCTTTTAAGACCTGGTTCGTACTTAGATTATGAAAATATTGGTGTATTGCGGGATAATTAAATACTAATCTTACCTGTTTAACCTCTGATCTTATCTTCTTTATAATAATTAAATAAAATCTAAAAAATAAATAGAGATGAAACAACATAGATTTGTAGTAAAAAGTAGTAAATATAAAACATGGCTGACGTTATTACATTTAACTGTATAAATAAATATAAAATTGCAACGTTTAACAAAAGTAAAATACTTTGCTTCCGTTATTCTTCTGTCGTTCGTTGCAGTGACAGTCCACAAATTCACAATCACGGAGACGGCCTTTCTTTAGAGGCTATTGCCTCTGCAGTGAAGTGGAAATATGGTAAAAAACGTTCTAGTACTTGTGAATTTATGGACTGTCACTGGAGCGAACGACAGAAGAAAACACGGTTTCCTCAAGATAGATATTTTTCTTTTGTTAAACGTTGCAATTTTATATTTATTTATACAACTGAGATTTATATCACTTGTCTAATTGCCTAAATCTCGAATCTAGGGACCAAAAAAAACCAATCGAGATTTAGATGAGAAAAATGGATTCTAAATTAAAAATCCTGATTGAATGAATGAAATGATGAAAATTATTTGACTTAAAGTAAAATGGCGGTCGATAGTACTCGTCATTTCCACCAAGACCACTGTATCTAAGGTCACAACCACGCTATGTAGTATATTCTCGGCAACCTTTCAGCGGTGTTGTGCCGAAAGTAAGTTAAAGCGTTATTCCGTGTGCCGACATCATTCTACCATGTTTATTATACATGTTATCAAAATTAGTCTGGTCGTAACAGACTTCAAAAATTTATAATTTTGAAGTTAACCCTCGGGGTGCCTGGTGGGGTCTGAGAGGCCCGACTCATTTTCAAAAGTTCATAACTATTTTAATATTTGCGTTAGCGACTTAAGGTTATTAGTAGCTTCAGTTCTCTTCATGCGCTTGCGATCCCACAAAATTTTTAGTTCATCGCGCGATATTCTGCGAACAAGACGTGGTCGAATAAGTGCCGGGCCTCACAGACCCCACCAGGCGCTCCGCGTTGCAAAAGTGTAAGTAATATTTTTTGTGTAAAATTCGTATTTTTTGTGTTTCTTGATTTATAACACGTTTACGTTGTCAGTAGATAAACGTTTAAGCAGCTACTGAGCGTCTGTAAAAAATGATCCAGATTTATTTGCATGGGACATGCGAAATTCCTATGGGAAAAATGCCTGAAATTCTCAATTTCAAATTTTAACTGAAGAAGCTTAATTTTTATGCTTTAACAGATAATTATATTAAGTGCCATTAAAATGAACCCAAAATACTTAAATTATAATGAGATTACATCATGATTTCTAGAGAAACAAAGTTAATATTTTTGTTACAACAAAAAAAGTTGATGTTTTTTATTATGTAGTCGTGTGAATAAATATTTCACGTAAATCAATGATTGTTTTATTCTAAATATGTCTTAATAAACCTATTGTATATATATAACAACATAACATTGAAATTATCTTTACAAGCCATATAATGTATTGTTTTATTTTGGGGTCTGTGGGACCCAACCAGGCGCTCGGCGGAAATTTCTTCACCAGGCACCCCGAGGGTTAAGTGGTTAATTAATACAATATTACTTAATCGTATAAAAAAAACTTTGAATAAATTGATCATAATTTACTTGAATCTAAGATATTCCTGTAGAATTAAGAAAACATCTGACAAATATCCTCCGTTCTTGATAATTACAGGAGTACCAGAAATATTTTCGTTCTTCATAGCATGTTCTATCTGAAAGTTTATCAAAACCGAATTATAATTTGAATTTATAATAAGAATATGAAAGTATTGTTATGTTGATAACTTTTATTGAAACATTAATTTATAAAGTGATTCACAAAAATACAGTAGACCCTCCTATAGCACGGGTTCATATCAGACGGATTCGTATAACATAGCGGAAAAATTGTGATCGTGTTCGTATAAAACGCTAAAACAGGCTCGTAAAACACGGTAAAAGAATGAGACAGATTGTCATGGCCGACTCGTGTTTCGACAGGATTTGAATCTAGATCAATAGTGGACGAGCAGCGGATCTACTTGAGAGTTACCAGCATGTCAAAAAAGTGTAACTGTTTTTTTTATTTAATGCAAAATGAATAACAAAACATTTTTAATTTCAATATTTGTTTGTTTTGAAGAAAAACAAAAAATATTTTAACTCTTACATATTAAATATTTTTTTTACATTTTTTTAAAGTATCTGTATAAGTGCATAAGTAAACTGTATGTGAGCCATTCATTTGACAAAACTTTTAAGTTCATAAAAGAAAAGGTAGAAAATATGTATTGATAAACTTTTATACATTTCTTGTAAAAAAAACCGTTATTAATCAACGGCCATAAAAATTGTTGTCACATAGTACCTGATCACTAAAGAAAGTTATTTTAAATATAACAGATAAGTTAATTGTTTTGGGCTGTGAACGGCTCATGTGTTTGTAAATACTAAGTGACTCGTACAACACGGATTCATATAACACGGATTCATATAACACGGAACGTATCTACCGTGTTATAGGGAGGGGTCTACTGTATATACAATAATATAAAATGGCCTAATAATAAAACAGATTTCAGTAATATAATAAAGAAAATACTGATTAACGTTGTTAAATTCAATGATTTTACAGAAATTTAACAAGTAATACTTTGAAAATGGCTATGTATAAAACTGCTGCTGATAACAAACAAGTTGTACTAGTATCTGTTTCAAATACTAATCACAAGCTATATAACGAAATAATTTAGAGATAATAGAAGAAAGTTGAAAACCTTGCAATAGACCATTGCAATCAAACTTGCGTAGAATACAAAAACAAAATGTATAACAGATGTAAAAATATATTTCATTCCCTCATTGTTCTCCGTTTATTTACTTTTTCAAAATTTCATATCTGATTCTGTCGATAACAGCCTGATTTTTTATAGGAGAATACAGTAGTTTAACGAAGCAATAACTACAAAATGTTTATATTAACAAAGTGTCACAAATTATAGATAGACTTCAGATGATTGTAATTTCTTGGTAAAAACATATAAAGAAATCAGAAAATAAACAATGCTTATTCCATAATAATACTAACCGTGCCAAACAAACTTTATAATAAATATAACATTTTATACAACGACATAAACTATAAAAATATTTAAAGTAAAAATTATCTTTAGTTTAAAACAAGTAAAACCACTCTCTTATTCCGATTTCGAGAAAAACGATACAAGTTCAAATGGACGAATCAATGATGAAAAAATGACCTCAGTATTTCATTATTACCAGTTTTATTTTATCTTTTTTACAATTTACAAAGTCCAAATGCATTTTGCTCAATAGTTGAGCCTCTTCAGTGAATATTTCCTTATTATTCTAGTATATATCTAGTGGAACAATATTCCACTAGATATAATCGTTATTCTAAAGCTAGTTACTTTTATCACTGTTTTATGTTGACTGTGAAAATTCTGTTGTAGAACCCCATTTAGTAGAACTCTTTCTTTATTTTCTTTAGTTTCTATATAGTCTAGTTGACATCTCAGAGTGATGTATATATTTATTTTTGATATGAAATATTATTCTTTCTTAGAAATACAGTAAATGAATTCTTTATTCAAAAAAAAAAAAAAAAAAATTCATATACGTTCTTCAAATATTAGCAAAAGCATGCAAGAAATTGTCTGCCTGTTTGCCCTGGCTTGGGACAAAGCCGTACTATCCGAAGAGCTTCAAACAGCATCATGTTCTACAACATGTGTGAAAGCAATATATAATTTTTGAATCATTCAGCGAACACAAGATTACCTACAGCACGAAATATCATGTACATTTGGTTTTTGGGAAATATAGTGGATCTAAAGGGCTATGATGTTCGTTTGCCCTGTATTTACCTTATAATGAATCGTTCAAGAATATTTTCAAAAATTTGTATAAAAATTTCTGTATTATGGTTACAGGCCTACTGCCGCATTGAATATGTTTTATATGATTTTGAAATGTAATTAATTGTAACAAATTTAATTTATAAAATGATCAAATCGGGAACTTTTTAATTTAAATTTAAAGTATTTTATATAATACATTACATAAGACATTATAAAAAATATAAAATTAAGCATTTAAAATTATAACCTGAGGTTAATAATTGTATCTTGTTCTCATACTAATCAAATTTAGAATGTAAAATTGATAAAATTTCCATTAAATTTTAACTTTTTCAAATTTCTTTTACCTGATTTGTTGCAGCGCGAAGAGTAACATTTCGTAAAGAGTTCATTTCTATCTGAAATATAAATATTCTGATTAATATTTACAAATAATTCTATTTACTTTCTAGTTTAAATTATATAAATTTATTTTGTTTTTATATTTATTATCGAATAATATTTTAGTTAAAAACTATAAACATAATATCTTAATTAAAGTATGACAAGAATACAATTTTTAAAATTAAAATTATATTCTGAATTTTTCGAATTTTAAACGAATTTGAACACATTTACGAAAATTTGACACGAAGAATTACAGTTTCAGATTTGTCAAAAATTTGTAGTTCATTTAAAACATTTTACCGATAAACGTTTTATTTATGTAGAATAATATATTTCAATTTTATTCCATATCAAATTTAAATTTTTTTTTGAAATTGATTAAAAACTGTT
The DNA here is from genome assembly GCF_030686945.1 of Centruroides vittatus. Classification (NCBI taxonomy): domain Eukaryota; kingdom Metazoa; phylum Arthropoda; class Arachnida; order Scorpiones; family Buthidae; genus Centruroides; species Centruroides vittatus. The sequence continues at coordinate 105,981 of NW_027122406.1, read as the reverse complement.
ATATTCAATTTAAATTAGGCTACTCTTTGCATGTAAACACAAAAAAATATTACTAAATTTGAATATGTGTAGTAGAAACTGTATCTAGAACCTTAAAATGATGTGCTCACCTTTTTCGATTTCATTTTTAATACATGTAACGTATATTACTTTCGGTTTAATTTAGAAATCTGAATTTGTTTTATTTCATTTGCTTTTATTAATAATAAAAATTTATCGATAAAAAATTGACTTTCAATGGTTATGTAACAACTATAATACAATAGTTTTCTTCACTGTTTAATTAAATTATAGAAGTAATTAGCATTAATTACATATATTGTCAACATTTGTATGTTCTCCATTATGAATTCATTACGATAGCGCTGTCTGTATAGAATTAATTGAGATTTTAACGTTAATTACATTTCATTTCAACACCTTGAACAACTTCAAGTGACTAGTACAAATGTCATACTAGTCATTTTTAGTAAGCAATCTTGCAGTTTTCTAGTGATAATTAATCAAAACATATTAAAATTTAACTTAATAAATAAAAAATTTGCATGCAAAATGGAATAAACATACATTAAATTTATTCTTTGATTTTGCAATGGACCCTTCGCCACATTCTACAAATAATTTGTGATTATTATTCTGAGGAAACATATGGCAAACTCTGTTTAATCACATTCCATTTAATCACAAAGTATTTTTCTATTATTATCATTTTAACAGTTGTGTTTTTTGTATTATTGACATTATTTCTAAATGTTTATGAATTACACAGTTTAAGTTTATAATTAATTTAAAAATTAGAGAAGAGACAAAACTAAATATTTCTAATAAATCGATTAACATTAGTCGTGTTCTGTTCTGTATAAATTATATAAATTTTCAAAACTTTAAACAATGATTGATTAGAAACATTATCGCCTGATAGGTTGAACAAGTTAATGTACGGTGAGTTTATGTTTTACATAGATCAGTGTTCCGCAAAGTGTGTGCCGCGGCACACTGGTGTACCGTGGTCAATAGTTAGTGTGCCGCAGAAAAATGTCAGGTTTTATGAAGATAATGCACCTACACATAGCTGAGAGTTATGCGAGCGAAGCGCTTCGTTGCACGATAAGCGGGACAGCCCACCCGCGCGCCGCACGCATGTGCGTGTCAATGTGATATTGTAACGCTGCGCCCCGCTTAGTCATCATTGTTACGCGCTTTTTGTAAACTGAAACAAATCGCTTTTTCGCCAGTAACTAGCCGCTAGTTTGTGAATGTGTCGTCGCGAACGTAATTGACTTTTTTTATTACAAATAAATAGACCCTGATACATGTATGTGTATATAATGGTGTATATATGTATGTGTATATAAATTCCTTCAACCTACCGCAAGTTCGTCAAGTGAAACTAATGATTCCCAAGAAGCAGAGTCAACGAAGAAAAAACCTAAGCTTGTTAATCGAAAATATGATGAGAGCTATGTACGTTATGGCTTTATATATTGCGGAGACGAATCATGCCCAATCCCAAAATGGAGAAACTTTGGGTAATAATTCGATGGTGCCCAGTAAACTTTTACGACATTTAACTACTAAACACCCATCAGTGGCTCAAAAAGACAAAGCCTTTTTCAACGTTTGAAAGACCAGTCTAAGAAACAGGTAACTCTTAGAGTTCGTCTTTCAAAAGATCAGACAAAGCGCAGAAAGCAAGCTACGTGATCGCTATGCTCGTTAAATCCAAGAAGCCTCATTCTCTCGCTGAAACTTTAATTTTACCTGTCTGCAAAAAAGTTGTCAAGATTATGATTAGCCAAGAAACCGCTAAGGAAATCGAAAAATACCTGCGTCAGCAGATACGATCTCATGTCAAATTAATGATATTTCTAGCGACATTCAATCAACGTTAATTGAAAAATTAAAACTTAGTGGAGTTTTTGAGCTACAAGTCGACGAGGCTACTGATATCAGTGGTCACGCGCATCTCGTATCAAATGTGAGGTACACTAACGAATATGAAATAAAAGAGGACTTTTTATTTTGTCTGCCACTACCTGGTTATACCACTGCAGAAGAAATATTCAAAGTAACTGACCAGTACTTCAGTGAGTATAATTTGAAATGGCACAACTGCGTAAGCATTTGCACGGACGAAACAGCAGCTATGACGGGAAAAATTAGGGGATTTATAACCAGGGCTTCTGAAAAAAACCCTAATATTAAAAATGTACATTGGTTTTTACATAGGGAAGCACTGATGGCAAAGTCTCTGTTTGATGAATTGTTGTCTGTCCTACAAGAAGTCGTCAAAATTGTCAATTACATCAAGTCGCAACCGCTGAACTCTCGTCTGTTTAATGCAGTATGTCAGAAAATGGGAACAGATCATCAGTCACTTCTGTTTCATACTGAAGTACGATGGCTTTCTCGCGGAAAAGTGCTTTCTCGAATTTACGAGCTAAAAAATGAGACCCAGACGTTTTTAGAGGCCTAGGGTTCAGATTTTACTTTTCTGTTTAAAAGAGAAGAATGGGTAGCAAAACTTGCATATCTGGCGGATATATTCGCCAATTTAAATAAGCTCAACAAAAAACTGCAAGGCAGTAATTCTAATATTTTAACGTTATCGGACAAGATTGAAAGCTTTCGCGCTAAGTTGCTGTTATGGATCAGCCACGCTACCGATAGTAGCAATGAAATGTTCCCAAATGTCATGGCTGCCGATTCAGAAAAAAACTGCAGGCTTTGATAGTGAAACACTTGGAGCTATTAGGAGAAAAAATGAACTCTTATTTTCCTAAGTGTGACCCGCAACTTATGGACTGGGTACGAAATCCATTTTCAGATAGCATTTCCATTGGACACCTACCGATAAACGAGCAGGAAGAATTCATGGAGCTAAAAACTGATCGGACATTAAAACTAAAATTTTCCGAAACAGAGCTACCACATTTTTGGCAGCATATAAAAATGAGTATCTACTGCTTTCAAAGCGTGCTATTGCAATTCTCTTACCATTTGCCATGACCTACTTATGCGAATTGGGGTTTTCAACTCTCACTACGATTAAATCAAAAAAAAAAAAAAAAAGAGAGAGAGAGAGAGAGAGAGAACGCTTGAGGACGATCGACCAAGAGATGAGAGCAGCCTTATCAACGATTGTTCTAAATTTTGATCGCCTGTGCTCAGTTAAGCAGGCTCACATTTCTCATTAAACATTGTACTGATTTTTATAATAAATAAATATTAAATGAACATTGGTTTTTCCTTTGGTGTACCTCTAAAATTTCTTAATTTGATAGGTGTACCTTAAACACAAAAAGTTTGCGGAACACTGACTTAGATAATCGTTGTGTTAAATCTTGACTTGAATCTTAAAAACTGTCTAATTTCCATATTTATCTGATAGTTGTCAATATTAACATTTTTCTTTTTTTGTTCATTTTCTAAGATTCTCGATTTCGTTAAAGATTTTTTTAACGTTGTTATTATGTTTACTTATCGTAACAATATATCTGTTTACTTTGTAAATTTAAAGCATTATTTCGGAAAAATTTAACCGATTAAACAAGTGATAAACAACTTCCCTCATTATAACGTCAACTTTCATATTATATGCAACAGAAACAAAAAACAAAAAAATTTAGTACAGTAAGACTCCGCTTAACGCGGGAGATGCGTTCCTAGACAACGAAGCGCTGAACGAAACAACGTTAAACGATGTCATTTTAACATAGAGTAAATAGGGATAATGGAACACGCGACCAAAAATAAACAAATTTTACTTTAATTTTATTTTTATATTAATTTGTATAATAATGCAAAACATATGCTCACAGAAGTGTAAAGTTCATTTTTTGTGACGAAGGTTCTGACTTTTCTGAAATTCTTGTTTTTTTGCAATAAAGTCGTGTTGTTTTATTTGTCGCTTTTTTTCTTCCCTTGCCCTTAAACAAATTTGCCCTTAAACAAATGTCGGTAGCGGTAGCAGATCTGCAGATCAAAAGCTTCGTTTCGCTTTTGCACTCCTTTCAAAATCTGGATCATTTGTTACAATTCCATCAACGATTTCTTTTATCGTTACCAAACTTTTACTAAGGAATATATAGAGAAATTTTTTGGGTTGTCCGTTTTCAGAATCTCTATTTTCCAGTTTTACACAAATTCCTTGTTTTGCCAGTTTTTCAAGGTCGTTGTTTGTAAGACTCCCACCAGAAACCAGCGGTAACTCCTCAATATCATGCCGTTTACATCTCCTAGCCCTGCTGTATCGTTTAGGTAGACTTTGGTCAATCTGACGATACAGCGATAGAGATTTCTTGAATATCTTTAGCCATAACTTCTTCCACACTTCGTTCGTGCATTTATCAGTTAATTCTCGCCATGAGAAGCCGATATTGCCTATGGCATCCATGATGTTGTTTGTTTTTAATTACACCAAACAAACATAGATTTAAAAAAAGTACACCTTTTTGCCACCTTTTTCTGATTGGTTCGTGTTCGAAAATAATCATATTATATACAGATCAATGAAATGACGCGATAATTTGAATCAGCGTAAATTTTGAGTAATTTTTTTCAGGCTTTGAACAGATCGCGTTATATCGAATCAGCGTTAAGCGATGCAGCGTTAAGCGGGGTTTTACTGTACGTGAATAATTTTGTAATCTTAATCTCCACTGATCGCCATCTGATCATCATTGTACAAAAAAATAATCGAAATAGTCTAACATATTAACAAGAATCGCGATTGCTGGAGTAAATTCATCTCAAGTTATATATATATATATATATATATGTTACTGTAAAAGCCCCATATATTGGTAAATTATAGGTTTTACTTGTAAATCTTTGGATTTCCCAATGTGGGGCCGGGATTTCATCCCCCCCCATCGGCAAAGTGGTTGTTGAGCTGAGGCCGTTAAATCAAGCACTTATTACGTAAACAAGACCAAGGTGGTCGAGGAATGGATGCGCGAGACGATGTAATTGTCACATTTCCGACCTAATTGACAGATCCCCGATCGTACATCGTGAAAACGACCGAGGGATCATCCGAGGGGGTGACTTTGGTTGGTCAAATTACATCGAGTTCAAAGCAGAGTTTCTCTGGCTTTCCTACGGAGGCAGGGCCGGATTATCGAATAGGCAAAGTAGACAAATGTCTAGAACCCGTTATTCGGAGGGGCCCGGCTTCAGTGCAGAAGATTTCTCTGTTTCAAAACGAGTTAAAATTATTCAAGAAATTCGATAGGACAGAAAAGGCTGTATTTAAGGATTCCTGCTAAGCTCCGCCCAACTAGCCATTACCTAAAAAAAAAAGGTCAACAGCAACTCGTGCATCAGAAAGTAATGTACGCTACGAGATCACCATCTATGAATATTCCTGATATATGGTTATGATTTGTTTTCTAAATCTAAACTTATACGTTGCGACATCGCGTATTCGATATAGCGTTCAAGTTGCTCAAGTGCGAGGATATTACATTTGAATAGTGTTTTACAAAAGAGTTAAAAAGGGTGACACTATGGTGTGACTTGGGGTGACACCACGATATCCGCACCGGGTGTCACCCATGCTAGCTACGCTAATGTCACATTATATAAGATTTGTTTAGAAGCAACTTGTTTAAATGGGGCCCCAATTTAAAGTTTGTCTAGGGCCCGCTAGAGGCTTAATCCGGCGCTGTACAGAGGGGGCGGTTGTCAGGGCTGAACGGTTCCAGCTACACCTTCTCCGAGTCAGAAAAATACATTTAGAGTGTAATTTACGGGACTGTCGTCCGGGGAAGGGCTTGACCCAACTTGAACGGGGATCGGCCCAGATGGGAAAGTTCGGGAATCTTCGGTGACCCCGCGGCCCGAATCGCGTCCCTGACAACAGACGGGACCAATGGGATAAAAGTTGGACCCTCGTTTGGACCAACCATAATCCCGGAATTTCGGGGAAACATTTGGTATAAAAGCTTGGAGCCCCCAGGACCCGGGGAGGTTGGGAGATAACAGTCTGGGAGATCAACAAGATTGTTGGAGAGAAAGGAACAAAGGCAACAGGAGCGATAGAGGAACGAGGGGAATGAACTTCCCACTCTCCATTCAACAGGCAGTGCAAGAGACTTTTCCACCCGACAGAATTTGGATTTATCGGAACTGTGTACGACGTGAGCTCAGCTAACACTTCCTCCTCCACGGGATCTTCTCCAGATAGAGCGACGAACGTCCTTTGGAAAGATCCTTCATCGTTTGGAAACACATCCTAAAAATTGGACAGTGTATCCCACTTATTTGTAAACATATATTTTTATATAAAATAAACGCGGTAAATTCTGTAAATGCGGTCTCTGTATGAATCCCTCTGCGTCCGTTAAACCACTACCCCCATACGGTAAAGGCTTTCTCGCGTCATCCTGACCCACAGCGAGAGAAGCGAGTCGGGTTCAGAAGGGGCCAAATCCCTACACCAACATGAGTTGGTAAATGTAAGGATTTTTATAAAGTGAGATGATTTTCCGGGCTTTTACCATTAGGATTTGGTACAGTACATGCTAAGTTTTACTAAAGACGGTTAGTAAATGTGGGTTTTGGAAATAAATCTATGAGTACTCATTTTCAATAATGCTTTCTTTCTTATCCTGTTAGATTGCATTTTCGACGTCATTATTTTGTTCCGTATTGCCATCCGAATGCAACAATTTCTCTAAATCTTCTTCAGATCTTATAATTCTAATTATATCACTAGGGATTGCTAAAGTTGCAAGGCCCATTGGACAACCAAATATTGCTTCGTAGGGGGATCATTGGATTCCTTTGTGATATGCTCTATTTTTCATCGCCTCTGACCATTTTGATATCTGATTGGTTTCCATCAAGGTGCTTGACATACTTTCTATGTCTTGATTAGCACGTTCCACTGATCCTTGACTTTGGCTATGTCTTGCCTTTCCATAAACTCTCAATAACTTGGTTAGAGAATTCTCGACCATTATCGGAATGAAGGTGCTCGGTGCTCCAAAAGTGGTGAAAATATCCAAAAGATGGTTTGCAACTTTTACGGCGCGTTTAGTTTGAAGCGCACGAAAGATCACAAATTTGGTAAGATGGTCTTGGTAAACTAAAATGAATTTATAATTTTCATCTGGAGTAGTTTGTAGATCTATTAGATCAACCTGAGAGCGCGAGTTCATTTCACTGTGAAGTATAGGTCTGACGACAATGCCCCTTTTCAAAGTCTTCTGTTTCTTTTGGCAAGGTTGACATAACTTCAAATATGTCATAGTAGCCTCAACTGTTACATTTTTATACTTGCGGTTACATTCCTTAAGCATCCGTGTCCTTCCACCTTGGCCAACAGCAACATGCGTTTCTTCGAGAATGCATTCAACATTTGTTACGATTATTTGTTACGAACATTTGTTACAATTTGTTACGAGGACTTATTCAAAGTCCTCGTAACAAATGTAATACCTTAGTTCTGCATTCTTCTCTTTCATAGGCGCAATTAGTTTTTCTTCGCCGCCTATAGTCAAAATGTCGTAACGCTTTATACGCCTGTAATGAACAGCTAGTTTCTTTTTCATATTCTTTGCAGATTTTACTTCCTCCAAACACTTTGCGTATATTTGTCCCTATTGAGTTAAAAGTTATTATCTTTCTTGCTTGACACGAGCTCGTCTATTATTTCATAAAATCTCCGTTTCACACTCATCTTAATTCATAAATAACTTTTAGACAGCGAAATCTCAAACAGGATTAGAATTAACGAGCGCGTTCTAACGTGTCAAACGATGAAATGCGGTGAGCGAAGGCGGCAGCGTGGTGAGGTGAGGGTAGCGGGGACTATCTTTTCAACATTTACCATGTCTCTGAGGTATAACCTAAGATATACCGAGTGAATGCTGGTAAAAGTTCGAAATTAACGATGATCGCAGAACATTTCGGACTTTTATCATAAAAAGTTGGTAAATCCTAGGTTTTACTGGAAGATCTTAGGATTTACCATAGTTCGAGCATCTACAGTAACATATATATATGGCAGAACTTTAATTAACTTGTGACTTTTAACTTGTGAGTGTGAAGTACAAGTGAAGTAAATATTTTCTAGATAATATTTTCAAACTTATCATTCTGTTCGATAGATAAGAGCCACGTAGCTAAATCGAACACGTGAGAGTTTATAAAGAAGCCAATTAATTACACAAAGTAAGCTCTTTTGCCAGTAAGAATAAATTTTGTTTAAAATTATCGAATGAACATCTTTATTGACCGAATTCCAACTGGTTATAAGTTATTTATGGTTGTTCTCAACTCTTAAACATATGGAGTGAGTTGATTTATATCTCGTATATTTTTGCGGCTCTGGAAGTGGACTGGAACTACACAAAAATGGAAGATAAATTTATTAAATTATAAAATATATATTAATATTAATGTGTGTGTATGGGGGCACAATTTTGTTTACTCTATTTGAAGCTAAATAACTCCTGTGCTTTTTTAATTTTTCTGTAAGTTTGCAAGGAGGTTTGTGAATTAGGGAGGTTTAGGCTTTTTACTTTTAGTTGCTAAAGGTCCACAGGATGGGGAAATACGGGGGTTCGGGTCATATCTCCATTATAGTCTGAATTAATGGCCATTTTACCCTTTATTAGAATTAACATTTTTTTTAATGTATAACCCATTCCTACCATCAGAATCATGCTTTTGGTCATTTGTAATGACATGCAAGTTCATTTTTGTAAAATATCATAAAAGATGGCGCCACCAGATGTTTGAGAAAAGTTATGCAACTTGTTGCCAGATTTTCTGTCATACCCTTTGGTTTTACGCTTTTCTCTGACCAATCATGATTTTATTCCGGAGGAAGTTTATATAATGAGAGATAAGCTCGACTGCTTATTTTTAGACTTTGTTCTCTGATGTAGAGTAGAAATTATGTGTATTGAAGTGATGTAGTAAGGTAACAACTGTCACATAACAATAGTTGAAAAGGGGGAAACGGTGTTTATCTCCTTCATTTTTTGAATGTTGTAAGATTAAGTAAATAAACAAAATATACGCATAAATAAACGAGTAAAATATACAAACAAACAAAGAAACAGTCATATAATAAAGTATACCTCTTTCTCAGGATAATGCTGTTTTTTATTCTTCCGATTAACCCATGTGTTGAATTCGCGCATTTCGTGTTACCTCACAATATCATGCACCTCAATAGAAGAGACGTGTATTACAGCTTACATATAGCATGAATATTGTCAGTAAAAACTCAGATATAAATATATGTTAAACTTATGTTACTGCAGAAATTTAGTATAAAGTTTCAAGAGAATTCAGACGTTTGAAATTTTGTAAGAATTATAAATTCTCATAACGCTACGGCAAGTTTCAGTTTACCCTATACGAAACTATAAATTTAAACCTTATTTTACTCTAAACGTATTTTTCATATAAAAAGACTTTTACATAAAAAATATGTAAATACAATTAATTTAGAAATGGTAATTTTCTTACAGTTACTTTGTTCTATGCTATTTGATGATACGTAAGAAATGTGTATTATTAGAAAAATATACGGATAAGTATTTAATACTTTTCTTGTCTCTGAACAATTTTACCCGTGAAAAATACGTAAATATTCTGGTTATTTGTTGTTATGTGGAAGGCATTTTCATTTCTTGTCGTTATAGAGATAGAAATTTAATTAAACGTTGTAATCGATTTAATTATTGTCAACGAAATTAAATTTGGTTGATAATAATTAAATCGATTTCTGTTCCAGTTGGGAAATGTAAAAGTTTTAATTTAAAACTTTAATTTCGTGTGTGATTGTGACTACAATGTTTAATTAAGTCGTTTATTATTTCTTGAAAAATAAAGTAAGGAAATAAAGAAACGTTGTCTTATATAATATTGATTTAGAGACTATGTGTTCGACCTATATTTTCATACTATTTATAACTTCAATTGTAATATTTGAATTAAAATTATACATTTTTAATTACTTACGCTTGAATACTTTACACTTTGTATGAAAATCTTCTTTATTCTTAGTAGAAATAAAATTAAAATTACAAGCTCACATTCAATAACTTTGCTGTAGAACTTTTCCTGCTACCCACACAGACTAAACTTATTGATTATTTGAATACCTGTTATAATAATAACGTTATTAAACCTATGCTAATCTGTTTTATTGTTTTATGGCTAAAACATGATGATTTGTATGAAAAAATAAATCTGTGATTAAAAATGATTAACTGTGTCAAACAAATTTAAATAAGCTGCTGAGTGAATAAAATCCACTACTAAAAATAAAAATCGACTTATACGATCAAGAATTATTTGAAGTTTAGCGAAAAATATGGACGTAAATAGAATCTCGAAAGGTAGCAAACGACCAATTTTAAAGGATAGTATTAATGAAATAATTTTGTGTGAAAAATCCAACTATGATTTTTCACGAGTCATTCGAAATGCTGCCAATATTCAATTTGAAGGCCAACTTAGTCCACAAAATTTCATTTTGTTCACAATAATTAAATCGATTACAATTATTAATCAAATTTCTATCTCTATAACAACGAGAAATGAAAATGCATTGTAAATAACAACAAATAAGTATATTTAGGTAGTTAATATTTTGCACAGGTAATATTGTTCAGGGACAGGAAAAATATTACATATTCGTCTGTACTGTACATTTTTCTGATAATTCACAGTTTTGACGTATCATCAAGAAGCATAGAACAAGGTAAGTGTAAGAGAATTAGCATTTCTCAATTAATTTTATTTAAAAATTTTTTATGTGGAAGTCTTGCTATATAAAAAATATGTTTTAGTAAAATAAGGTTTTAATTTATAGTTTTGAATAGGGTAAACTGGAACTGCTTGTAGCGTTTTGTGAATGTAGATTTTTAAAAATGTTAAAATTTTTGAGTTCATTATATTAAATATTTATGGTATTTCTAGTTTAACATATATTTTTATTTGAGTTCTCACTGACAATATTCACTATATATGTAAATGTTAATACCTCTTCTATTTTAACAAGTTGCATGATATAATGAGGTAATATGAAACGTGCAAACGTTTCAAAAACTCCTGAATCCAAAAATATTAAATTATTGGTGGGGAAATCATTTTTGACCGATCGCCATACTTTCCCTCTGTTATGTATAACAGTCAGGAAAGTAAAAAGACAAAAAGAGGGAGAAGAGAAAAGACAAAATTAACACTGGAGTTGTAAAGATAAACTGTAAATTCGGCCCCAAAGCTGAGGCGTATTGCAGTGATTGGTGTGTTTGAAATTAAATTGCATCTGTAATAGTAACAGATAAAGGTATGTTAAATACGTCTTAAATTCTCTGGCATTACTAGGACATCGTGCGACTTTGTCGTATCGCGATAGAACTGAAGCGGAGCCAGAAAGAAAAAAGCAAGTCATAAACTTTTTAGGCGTAGAAAAGACGATACTTGTACCTGACGGTCCGGACAGATGAACTTTGAACTTTTCGAAACAAAAGAGCCTATCCTCGTACCTACCGGCCATGCAAAAGAGATAGTTTTACCTGCAGAGTACTGGAGACAATCTTTGCAATGAACGAAACAGAGAGACGAACCTTCTTTTATTGACATAAACATTGGGTTAGGGTTAAGGAGGGCCGCACTCGGAGGTATAGCCCAAAAGCCGGAAAAGGAAATAAGAGGTAGAAAGGTGTTTGAAGAGGTGAGAATGAAGGAGAAGGGAAGGTTGATAGGATAGTGGAGAAGGAGGTTGGGATTCATGAGCGCCTGCATCGCATTTATTAAGAAAAATTAAAATTACAAATGACAAAATATATACAATATATAGTTATGTACAAAAAACGAGTAGGCGCGACATATAGACTGTCTGAGTGGGCAAAGGGGAACAGAGCATATTGGTTACAAAGGTGGGGGACAGACTAATACAGAGAGGGATAAGGTGTCCCCTGGGTCGCGACAGTAGGGTGGAGTATGCATTACAAAATATTCCCGACAAGCAGTTAAATGAGCATTGAGATCGACGACAATGGTATGCGCGTGTAGAAGTGTAGAGTACCTGTAGGCTTAAATTGGAGTACCCGTAGGCAATAACGAAGGTTACCCAGTATACAAGAGAACTATGATGTTCGGTCCAGAATGCCTATTTCCTTGGAAAAGTTCACAAAAGCCATGTAAATGTTCTTGTTGACCATAAAAGTTTTCAAAGGCAGTGGCCACAGCTCGTTCTCATTCCGGATGATGTTGTAGAGTTTTTTCCTCTGTTGCGTATACAGAGGACAGTGGTAAATAATGTGTTGTGGGTCTTCTCCCTCGTTGAGGGGGCATGGACACATTCCGTCTGTTTTATTATGAAACCTCAGTAGATAACTACGGAAGTTTCCGTGACCAGTAAGTAGTTGTGTAGTCCTGAAGGAAGGAGTCCGGTGGGTGGTTGTGCTCTGGGGATTGACAGAGGGAATGAAGTTATGCGTGAGTCTTCCCGTTGTACTATTGTCCCAACGGGCTTGCCAGCTTATCCAAGAATGCTCTTTAATCTTGAGTTTCACCCAGGAGAGTGGAGTGAGATTGAAGTGGAATTTAACAATTCTATTAGGGGCGGTGCGGGCCAAGAGGTCTGCCCTCTCATTGCCGATAACGTTCGAGTGGCCCTTAACCCAGGCGAAGTTGATAGAAATAATGCTGTTTAGTGTACTCAGTAGAGTGAGACTATCCCTTATGATGGTGAGGCTGGAATTAAGCTTCTTGAGCTGGAGCAGGGCGACCCTGCTGTCGCTCAGAATCGTTGCCTTCTTGATGTTATGCTGCGTGCTGTTAGTCGATATCCATAAGAGAGCTTTGTAGATGGCCAGAGATTCGGCCTGATTAACAGAACAATGGTCTGCCAACCTGTAGTGTGCCTGGTGCAAAGTGGAGTTCCCGCTCATTATCACAAACGCGCACCCCACACCGGAATCAGACTTAGACCCGTCTGTGTAGATACACACACCAGAATGGGGCGCAGTGTTATCAGGGGAGAAAAGGTCGTCAATTGAGTAGGACGGATGGAAGTTATATTGATGGTGTTGGTTTAGGTCCAGATTATGGGTTGTAAGATGCTGGTGAATATCAATGGCGATGGGGTTAATGTCAAGGCGGGTAGCTACTTCATTGAAATAATTCTGGCTGCTATTATCGGCGGTCAGATTGAGCTGGTTGTAGATCCAGTATTTTCCCCTGATGACCAGGTCCACAGGCAGTAGGCTGGCAATTGCCAGGAGGGCATCCGTAGGTGCAGTTTTGTACCCTTTTGTGATTGTTATTGCCGCCAATCTCTGGGCAGAGAGCAATTTCCTTCTGATATGTGTTTTGGAGATGGAAACTCCCCAGATTTCCGAGCCATACGTGAGAATGGGCTCGATCACCATAGTGTAGAGTAGTCTACACGCTCTACTATTATAGCCCCATTTGTTGCGGGCTATGGAGGCTAAGGAGTGATGGACTTTAATAGCTTTTTCGTACGTATAGTGTACGTGTTGTTTCCATGTCAGTTTGTTATCTAGTATTACTCCTAGATACTTGACCGTATCCTGATTCTTAATTTTGTTACCATTTATTTTGACAGTGGGTCCCTTTTTTAGGGGGGTCGACCTGGGGAAGACCGTACATGAACATTTTCCACTGTTGATAATTAGCTTATTGTTTTGACTCCATTGGGAGACAGACTTCAGGATATCATTAGCTCTCGATTGTAGTACTTCTTGATTCCTGTGAGACAGAGCCAAGATGGTGTCGTCTGCGTATGTCTGGATTCGGAGATTGTAATCTGCTGGAACCTTTCCCTGAATATCGAATAGGCTGTTGTACATGACTGTCCACAGGAAGGGACCCGCCCTGGAGCCCTGGGGACAGCCCCTATTGATCCTTTTTTCGAGAAAAGTGACGTTGTTATTTATGACCTTGATGGTCCTGTTCTGTAGGTAACTGTTGGTAAGAGCAAAAAGATTCCTTGGGCACTTGGCGTCCTTGATGGCCATGAGAATCGCCGGCCACCACGCATGATCAAATGCTCCGCGGTAATCTATTGTGATGAGCATTGTGTGCTCATCTTTATTCTTGGCAGCCCGAATGTAATTAACTATTGAGTCCAGTGCGGAAACCGTACTCCTCCCTTTCCTAAAACCAAATTGGTTATCGTGAATATATTTGTTGGATTCGCAGTGAAACTGAAGCCTATTGGCCATAAGGCCATCTAGGATCTTTCCGATGACCGGTAGGAGAGAGATGGGCCTATAATCGGTGGGTTTCGAGGGGTTGTCGCATTTGGGAATCAATTTGATAGAGGCAGTCTTCCACAATGTGGGGAAGTAGCCCAGCTGCAAGCACTTATTATAAATAATGACAAAGGTAGTTGGTATTGCCTCGTAAGCTAGCTTGACCAGTTTTGGGAGAATACCATCGGGCCCGGGGGCCTTTTTCAGTTTAAGCTTATTGAATTCCCGGTCGACTTCTCTGTAGGTGAACATTTTATCGTTTGAGATGGAGGTGGGTGTTGAGCTGTTGATTCTAACAGTTTTTTGTTGCTCACTATCAGTTGACGGATCGTCCTCAGGAAAGAGGTCCTTAATTATGTCAGAATAGGTGCTGTCGAATGAGATACTGTAGTCTGTGTTGTTTTTAAAATTATGAGGAACTTGTGTCTTTTTCACTTTCCCTGTGGCGATGTAGTATGGGGTGGACCATGGGTTCCCCCTCCCGGCCTCAGTGCAGTACCGCCTCCAGGATTCTGTCCGGGCTTTATTAATATTGGTCTTATAATGCCTAAGGAGATCCAGGTATGCGTGGCGAAGTTCCTGCCGCCTCTCTGGATCAGCCTCACGCCTGAACCGTTTTCTGGCCCTCCTTAGTGAGGTCCGCTGTACGCTGAGTTCCTTTGTCCACCAGGGAGCGGAGTTATTTACTGCAATTACTTTTGTGGCCCTCAGATAGGCCTTATGGATGACTGAATGGAGATTACTTATAATCCCGTCTAGATCTTCTGTATCCTCGATTAGGGCTATGGAGTCAGGGTTCCAGTATTTGCTGACATTTTCTTTGTAGTTGTTCCAATTTGTAATTTGTTTTATCCTTAAGTTCCTAGTAATGCTTGGTATGTCCACTATGGTCTCGATGTAACCATGATCGCTGGCCGAATGATCGCTTAGTGTGTTGCAAGAGATGCTGCGTTGTAGAAGGTGCCGGTTTGCTATACAAATGTCCACCCAACTCTCCCCCGTTGGGGAGGAGTAGGTTGGGAGAGGACTCGTGTTGAGAGACTGAAGATTTAGTCTGTTAATGAGTTCAACTACCTGGTAGCCCCTTGGATCCTCATAGGGACTATGCCAAACTTGGGACTTAGCGTTAAAGTCCCCAGCAATGAGGGTCGGGAGATTGCTCAGCTGATGTGTGGTTTGGTACAGGTCGTCTAGGGGACCGGTAATGTCCTCGCTCGGAGGACAATAAAACGAAATAACCGCCATGGTGGTGTTTGCCCAGTTGATGAGGGTGGTAGTGAAATATTTATTAGTATGTTGAGAAACAAGCTGGACATTGAGGCTACGGTTGATGATGATAACCCCAGTGCGGGGGTTTTCCTGTGGATGGTTATGATAGTAGGTAGGGAGACTGCCGAAAAGAGCAATTTTCTGATTATAACAATAGGGTTCCTGAATGACTAGTATGTCCACTTGCCGGTCCAGAGCTGTCTGTAGGGCTTCCGTGGAAGCCGCCTTAGAACGTTGTAAGTTAATTTGCAGAATCCTTAATTTATCGTCCAACTGGCTATGGGAAGAGTTCAGGTTGATGTCCTTATTAGAAGCCATTATGATGGTTCAAAAGTGCAGCTGAGGGCTAAGTATAGCTATTCATAGTTTGTCCTAATCACTTGATTAGCCTTGTACTTTTTTAGTTGTGGGCAGTTGTTATCATACGCATTGTGGTCGTCCCTGATCTTTTTTTCCTCAGGGACATTTTTATTAAACAGTTTACAGTTGGCGCACCTTGGGTCTTTTCGCAAGTTCGGGCAGTCTTTGAACTTGTGCTGCCTAGTACAATAACTGCATCTTTGCCTCTCTTGACAGGTGTGAGATGTGTGGCCGAAGCCTGAACAGTTGAAGCAGCGGAGGGTGGGAATGAAGTCGTCCACCCTTACCGAGGACCATCCCGCATAAATTCGACCAGTTTGCATAATAATGTTTCTTGTGTGTGGTTGGGTTGTGAGAATGACATGTCTGGTTTCTGCATTTTGTTTAGTTTTAAAACTACGGTTTATTTTTATGACTGGAATTCCTTCCGGGCTGTATGCCTGTTCCGTTATTTGTGTGTTTTGACTGAGGATTTCCTCAGCCAGTTCCTCGTCTCCTATACTATCAGGGACATTGAATAATATTAACTTCGGTGGTCTCTTGTTTCTGTTGTTAATGGATATCTTGCCATGTAAGTTAGAGTTGGATTGGATTGCTTCCTGGAGTGTCTTACAGTCTCGCTCCTCCGAGAGTTTAATGTCCAACGATCCACTTTGCAGTGGTCTTATTTGTTTGATTCTGATGCCCAGTTCTTTTGGGTTGATGTAAGTTTGAAGGAGGTTCATAGTCTCCTCCGCTATTGGAGTGGCCTTCCCCGGTTGGGTAGTAGGGGTAACCACTACGCTATAACTACTCTTAGACGGGTGTTTAACTCCATCCAGCTTTGCAGAATTTTCAGCAATTAATTTAGTGGTTGCGCTCATGGGGCGTATGTTCTTTTTTAAAACTTCAGAGTAAGAGATAGTTTTAGCACTAGGCGTCTGGTCCTTGTGTTTTATAGCTTCCCTTAATCCAAGGACTAAACCAAAGATCTGGTTAGCCTTTGCATGCATCTGTACCGCCGCTTCCCGGGCACGGGCGCGGTCAGCCACCTTTATTGAAGTGGTACTATCTGTGTTGATGCAGCCTAGAATTGTAGCTAAATGGTCATTTATGGAGCTAATGAGCTCTTCTTCCACAAAGCTGTTGTTGGAGGTTGAGTCATCCATCACTAGGATACTAACCAGGAAATATAATGCAAAGAGCCGCTTACGAAAAAGAGAAAGCCGAACAGCTAAACGCAGAAAAGCCGCGCCGATAAGCTGAGCCCGCCGACTTGACTAGCCACGCCGATCGGCTCAGAACACGCCGAGCAGCTCACTACACGCCAAACGGCTTACTACGCGCCGAATGGATACTCTCGGCCGATACACGTGTATAAACAGTTCCCTGTCCACAAAAACCGCCACAACTAAGTAATTAACTTTCGGACCATAACCAAATTTACACCAAATGCAGACCATAGTATGACAATTAAAAAACCGTCCACAAAATCCCCGACAACAAGACGGAGGGGTCGATGTTACCCGAACAAAAAACGAACACAAAAACCGTTATAACAACCAAACGGTCGGCCGCAACAGAAAATTGGGAACACCCACGTGATCCCTGCACTGTCCCCATCCAGCGACATATGAAGAAAAAAAAAAAAAAAAAAAAAAAAAAAACCCACTTGCAGTTGCGGGCCGAAAAAAAAAAAACTTGTACGAAGTCCAAAATCTTCCGGAAGTCGCAATTCGAAAACTTCTCGTCCGATCCCAAAAATCCATATACCATACGAAAGAGCTCGCCAATGCGATTCCAACGATGTATATATATCCTAGGACAATCAAAACTGACGCCGATGCGACGATCGAAAGACGGAGCACACAGAACCACTACCTAACGATCCAAACTTCCAGCGTTCTTTTATTGACATAAACAGGCGATTCAAGAACAAAGCAATTGTTATCGATTTCTTTGCTTTGTTCGTGTGTTTTCTTCGTTTTTTGCAATTATTTTTCGTTAGGTGCACTGAACACTCTTTTTATTTTTGACTCTTAGGCCTAAATTTCTCTAGGCACACTCACTCGCATCAGTGTGCACAGATATTGCCATTTCAACTCCTCTATATATCAAATCCGAAGTCGAACTTTTCTTTTTTACACTTAGATAGACACTTATGACATTTTAGGATTCTTCATTGCAATTAATGAAACAGATTTTATGTCCCTAGCAAGCCTTTTATAAACTTGTATATAAGAACACGTTCTAGCGACCGTGGAATATCGCACGAGAATGAGTCCAGGGCACAAGTTTGTTCTTGGTGTTACGCTACTGAGCAGCTACGTAAGCTGATCACGTGACGATTTAAAATGTTTTTTTCCGTAAAAAAACCGTTATGAAATGGACCGCTCTAAGTTGCGCTATAATAGGGATAAGGAAACTGATTCACAGGGGCTTTTACTATTTTCAAGATCAGCTGTAGACTGACAAAATCGCTTCCGTAACGTTACCTGCGTAACGTCACCCGTTTTTATTTTAAAATTGTAAAATTGCGGCCACTGATTGTCAGAAATCGTAATTGTATCTTTTTTTTTCATACTTTTCTTTATAACGTTTTATCTACGTTTATTTTTCTGTAATTAGATACAGCTAAAAAATAAACATATCAAGTTTCACTCAGCAGTAGATTATCTCAACCTTCACCGATTGACATCGGTTTCTTTGTAATCGGAGAGCAATAGATCGTGTTTCAGGGTCCAGTGTTAAGTGTTTATTGCTTTTACAATAAGCCGAGAAGAGCGGAAGAAGTCAATTCATTTCAACAATAAACTGCCAAGTGTTTTATTACCATTTAAACAAGTGCTCCCACTTGTTATTCTTAGTAATTGGAGAGGAGTAGATTGTGTGTTAAGGTCAGTAAAAATTTATTACTTTTGCAACAGACTGTCATTTGAGCTACTACTCACTCCCCACAATGACAACAAGGTGCTAAGTGTCTTATTACTTTGTAAACAAAAAAAGTTTTTATTTATATTCCTTTTACTCTGTAATTGGTGATTTCTATTATGACTAAATCAATTTCAACGAATGATCGTTCTTTTAGAACCGTCTGTCCCGGACGAACCAATGAGTCAGAACGTGTAAATAAACGTTAAAAATGGCTATTTTCGTCATTTTTTAGCTATAAATTAACTTCACTTAGACTACAAGATGTCTTATCAAAAGCTTCCATTCTAAAAATTTACTAAAATTTACTGATGTTGAGTAATCAGAAGACAAAAATTAAACCAAAATTATTTTGGTTTTGTGGGCGATTTTACCACGTAATGTTTTTCACAAAACTCTTACTCGTTTAAATAACGTCAATAAGTATAAAAATTAGCTAAACTAGAGATGGAAAACGACTAAAATAGTGATTATCTAACGTTTGTTTACAGTTTTACCTTGATTTACGTGAAGGAACAGTTTTTATCGCATTCAATTTTCCACCAGACAATTCTAAGATGCTTATTCGTTCAAACAGAATAAAACAACTAGAAGTTAGCTAATTTGAACCTAAAAAGTATGGAATTACATATAAATAAAAGAATGATTGCGACGCGACAATCGTGTAGCGAAGCTATCATTCCTTTTACAATCTAATAATCTAAATTAATCTTATAAAAATAATTTTAACTATAATTTGCATTTATTATCTATTTATTTTTCATTGCGGCACAACAAAACGACAGCCCGAGCTAAATTCCCAATAATTATAAATGTGAGTTTCCAGACTAGGCCCGAAATAGTGTAAATCACGAAATTCTTGCGTTTAAATTATGACAATAGATTACATAGAAAGAAAAACTCTTGATCTAGACATCGCGATGCAAAATATAAACAACGAGTGTCGGAACACGTGTCAGAACACGTGTTACAAACGATCTGTCATGGTGAAAGGGAAGGGTAGAATTCTGACACAAAACACATAAATAGAATTACGACACAAAAGCTCATAAATAGGTGAAATTCTGACTCGAGTGCTCATAAATAGTCAATTTAAGAAGACAACTTCGATAGGGGGGACAGTTTTAATAGATAGAAAAACATCGCGCTTGCATCGTAAAAGTTCCTAGATGACAGAAATCGCAATTAACGGACTAAATTATGAGTTCGAGCCTTGTAAATTTATCAACAATCCTCGGACACAATGGTCAAAAGGGCGCCAGATGGACACCCCGAATCGGACCTTTCCCGTGACTCGAGTCGTCCCGAATTTCGCCCAAAAACAAAGGAGGGACTAATCGGAAATTGGAATAGTGACCGAAAAATTATAAAAATCGGAATCTCCAAGGTCGGAGGGAAGTCTCCTCCGGACCAGAAGACGTGCTCAGTGATCTGTGTTGTGTTGCCGCTAAGGACGCCTCAGCATCTCAGCGACTTCATCTCGTCCGCCCCGGGGCTACGATCGAAGCCGAAGTTCTTGCTTCTCGGAAAAACTATAGAGAAGTGGACTGTCAATTGTGGATGCAAGCATATATGTTATCCAATAAACGGTTTTCCTTGTGTAAAACACTTGTCATCGTTTGCCTCCTTCGCCACACCCACATGCGAACGTCCCTTAGGTTCATCCTGACGCGGGATTAACTGATCCCACCTGTCGGCGGCCTTACATAAATGAAATCGCTTCGTTTGATTGCGTCACGATTTTTTTTTGTTGCGTGATACTCAACACGCCAGAAAAAGTATAAAAATATAATATGATGATACGCATTGTGAAAATTGTAAAATTTTTGATATTTGCGATTTTATAACATTCGGGAGTTGATATGGATATAGTTTTAAGTATTATTATGTAAAGTTTTTATATCATAATAGGAACAATTTACAGAATCGACATGTAAATTGACAAATTTTTCATGGTCTACCCATTATTTATTTGATTGCTTCATTTCATACATAGAAAACATTTCTGCCTAAACTATCAGCAAACAAAGTTGATGTTTTCTGTAATGAAATAACCAACGAACGCCGTAAATATCGGGCTATAACATGGCTAATTTAATGATTGATATAAAGTAATTTGCCACTACAGGTAGACGTTTTCTGTAATATTATGCAAGACTTAATCAGTAAATAATAAAGTCGTGACAATTAAAGAAAAAAATATATTTCTCTTACAGACAATACATATAAAATATGTCTTTTATCTAGACGTCCTTTCTCACGCAGTTGAGGAATAAGACAATTCCACTTGAACTATTGGACTATTTCACATTGTGAGGCGGACGAGAAGCCTCAAATAGAAGGTCGACTCCGCCGTGGAATTGTCTTATCCCTCAACTGCGTGAGAAAAAACGTCTAGATAAAAGACACATTTTATATGTATTGTCTGTAAGAGAAATATATTTTTTTCTTTAATTGTATTTAATCGTCTTGGCTTATTTTAAAAATACAGTCGTGAGTTTGCGAAAAGGGAGGGGAATTCAAAATCAGAAGGAAAAAGTGGCAAGAAGCGAAACATAGGTGTGGAAAACACTGAGACATATCACCTTATCAGTTGAACCCGTTTACTTAGAAAAAAATTGGAACCTTACGAATATATATATATAAGCTTTTTATATATAAATTTAAAAGTTTTTCCTCAAGATGATATATATTTTTTTAATGTTGCCTATGATGTTTCGTCGTGGACTCGTCGGTCCTAGGGCAGGGCTCTAGTCTATTATTAAAAGTGGATTGGTAATGAAAAGGATGAAACATGTTACCAACAACTGGGAAGAAAAATCTGTTGTTTCTCTTTAAAATCTGGAATTTGAAAGAGTAGGTCTCCGAATTAACCCTTCATTGCAAAGCTTCTTTCGAAATAATGCTCAGAAAAATGTGTACCTTTTGATTATTGAAAGAAATATTCATTAAAAATTTAAAAAAGTGTGTATATTTATTTATTTTTTAATATATCGAAAATGGTTCCTGAATGGCATCTTTCCCACTGATAAACAACTGTAAGCCTGCAATGATTGCTGTCTCGTAGAAGTTCTGTGTTTTAGGAGAAGCTGCCACTCGTGTTAAGTAAAACTGTACAACATTCAAAAAATTAAACCTGATAAACATGAAAATGAAAATAAAAATAATGACATAAAAGTAGTTTTTACATAATTACAAGTAGTATAAAATTTAAAAAATAAACGTAGTTAAAACGTTATAAAGAAAATGAATGAAAATAAAAGATACAATTACGATTTCTGACAATCAGTGGTCGCAATTTTACAATTTTAAAATAAAAACGGGTGAGGTTACGCAGGTAACGTTACGGAAGCGATTTTGTCAGTCTACAGCTGACCTTGAAAATAGTAAAAGCCCCTGTGAATCAATTTCCTTATCCCGATTATAGCACAACTCGGAGAGGTCCATTTCATAACGGTTTTTTAACGGAAAAAAACGTTTTAAATCGGCACGTGATCTTACGTAGCTGCGCAGTAGCTACGTTAGACTTTGCATAAACTTTTGCCCTGGACTCAGATAGGTCTAAAAATACGTTTGATTTCCCACAAAAACGGATAAACTGCACATGCGTCTTGCACGTCGCTTTCTCTTAACACTTCCATTGTTACTTAACACTTCCATTGTTGATGGAAGTGTTAAGCCTTAATCCTGTCCCTCTCCCTGTGGGGAGGAATTTCGAATAATCCCTTCTTAGTGTGCATTCTCGTGACGTACCCTAACTGTGTACCAAATTTCAACTTTCAACTCCTAACCGTTTGGGCTCTGGGCTGATCAGGGCCGGATTATCGAATAGGCAAAGTAGGCAAATGTCTAGGGCCCGTAATTCGGAGGGGCTCGGCTTCATTAGCCATTGCCTAAAAAAAAAAAAATGTCAACAGCCACCCGTGCGCCACGAGATCTCTCGCACCATCTAGAAATATTCCTAGGGCCACCTCTCATAGTAATACTGATGTATGGTTATGATTCATTTTCTAAATTTACTTATACGTCGCAACATCGCATATTCGATGTAGCGTTCAAGTTGCTCGAATGCGAAGTTATTACAATTCAATAGTGTTTTATAAAACAGTTAAAAAGGGTGACACTACGGTGTGACTTGGGGTGACACCACGATATCTGCACTGGGTGTCACCCATGCTAGCTACGCTAATGTCACATTATATAAGATTTGTTTAGAAGCAACTTATTTAAATAGGGCCCCAATTTAAATTTTGTCTAGGGCCCGCTAGAGGCTTAATCCGGCGCTGGTGCTGATTATTATTATTATTATTATTATCAACTCGTCTTGATTATATATATAGATATAGCCGATCTTACCCGTTTTTCACTAAGTGCAAGAATTAGTTCCGTCATCTTCCGAGACTAATTAGAGAATTTTTAGATTTCTGCTTACCACACCGGGATATCGATAAGTAAGACTCACTGCAATCTCTAACCGGCGTGTAGTACCGCAATGTGACGAATACCAAACGTTTTCGTAACCAAGAAATTTCTGGGTTCTTCTTCAGGTTTACTTAATTCCAAAAATAAGCTGAATTTTTCTAAATCTTATAATATAATCGAGATGGGTTGATGATAATAAGCGCAGAGCCCAAACGGTTAAGAGTTGAAAGTTGAAATTTGATACACAGTTAGGGTACGTCTCGTGAATGCATTGTAATTAGTCTGGAAACAGGGGAAACCCAATTTTTGCATTCTGTGAAAACGGGTAAGGTTGACTATAACGTAATAATCTTAATTTTCGCTAAAACGGTTAGGAGATGAAAGTCGAAATTTCATACACAGGGTACCAAATTTAAGTACCAAAGTGTTAAGTAACAATGGAGAACAAGAGAAAAAGACGTGCATCATTTACGGGCACTGGAGGGGGGGAA
Organism: Centruroides vittatus; assembly: GCF_030686945.1. NCBI lineage: Eukaryota > Metazoa > Arthropoda > Arachnida > Scorpiones > Buthidae > Centruroides > Centruroides vittatus. The sequence goes on along the minus strand of NW_027122406.1, from coordinate 82,277 downwards.
GAAAAAGAGTAAATTTAAACAATTCGATTTTCAAATTTAAACAGATTAATTCGGTTTTTCTCGACCCTTTTTTTAGAACATTCGATGAAAATTGAAGGATATAATCAGAACAAGTCGTGAAAATCGAACAATATTAGAACATTTGATTTTCAAATTTGACCTTTCTTTAGAAATACTTAGCTTGTTGATGAAATTACTCTCTTTCTTTTGTGACTATAACGTAATAATCTTAATCTTCGCTATCGTCGCTTTTGCCCGAGCAACGCCGGGTCTACCTGCTAGTTATATAAAAAAAAAATTCTTGTGTTCTACATATATTCTATTCGTTCAGTTGGTATCATTCGGAGTAAGAAAGAATTTCGCATTAAAGAAAAATTTGATCGAATGTAAGTGAAAAAATAAAAACTATCTATAAAGGAAGTTTTTCTGAAAGAAATAAACAAAAATTAACTTTTTAATAGTAAAAATTTAAAAATTTGTCTTGTCACACAGATTAATTTACTAAATTCATTTTGTTTTAAAATTCCAGAATTAAAAAAAAAAAAAAACTTGTTTGGAACGTTATATTTCGAATTTAATATTCCGAATTTGGAACGAATTCAAATATTCGTTCGAATTCGTTTATTTTTTGAATTTATTGTTTTCGAGTTATCCGAAAGGTGGAAATGATTAATATATTTATTAACTGCAAAAATGTATACTATATATGCCACTATTTGCTTTCGTTCTATTATTATTTCATTATTTACAGTTTATACTGACTAAAACTAACATTATCCTCCTCTTCTCTCGGGGCAAGGAGGGGTTGAATTTCCAAAAATCTCTTTTTTTTGTGCATTCTCTTGGCGTTTCCTATGTACTAAATTTTAAAGTTCAACTCCTAACCGCTTGGGCTCCGCGCTTATTATTATAATTATCAACCCATGTCTATTTATATACAGTATAGCCAAGTTGAAGACAGCAGTAGTCATTATATATATGAATGCGTTACATTAGAGAGAGAAAGATTGGAGCTGAAACTTCCCGAAGAAGAACTGGGCTTCAACTGGTCCTGTAATTATAGAGATTTCCTGACAACAATAGAGACTTATTTGGCCTTCACCAGCCTCGATAAAAAGTTTGGTGAGCTATCCTTGATTTCCGGTAACAACTGATTTGTCAAATTTATTTTGGACTTGAATTTTACCTTATGAATTATCAGCAATGTGGGCTCTGCAATACCAAACTTGATTGTCGCGCTTATTGATTCATGCTCGTCACCTCACTGATATTGTTACGCTAATTCCTGTAAAATATATTGTTAGTTTTTTGATTAATAACTTACTTTAACTGATTCGTTAAAACTTATCTAGTTTATTGTCATCTTAAGTTCCCTATTAAACCTATTTGTCGCGATTATATTATTTCCTTTTATCTACCAAACAATTTCTCTGTTATAAAATATACGTCCACTTTTGTTGTGTTTATAACTTTAACATATACATATTTGTATCCATTATAATTGTATTGTTCTTACTTTATGTCCCTTCACTGGAATTCTTACATTAACTTCTAGAAATCATATTGTAAGTTTTGAGTTTATCAATATACTATAACTGAAGCGTTAAAATTTAGCCATCTTATTGTAATCTTAATCCACTAATTAATCCTAATTGTCGAGATTATATTGAATTTTCTGTTATTTACTAATTAATTCGTTGGATATAATATGTATTTGCTCGCTTTGTATAGTTTCTAATTTTAAATAACTTGTATATATTTATATCCATTCTAAACATATTCTCTATTCGCATATGGTAGTGCCATATGCGGGACAAGGCATGTACTAAATGTACCTTAATTAAGATATGGTATTTTATTGTATTGTATATACAGTATATAAATTGTATTTGGAAGTTTTGCAAAAGCTTCGTATACAAACTTCGGCTACTATTCGAATGAAACTAGTATATTATATTATTCATCGATAACATATGGTAATCAGTTAATTTTACGAATAGTATATAAAAACGAAAAATTTTAGGCTAAGAAATTCCTATGTAAAATACAGGTAAGATATTTAATATATCAGATGTTTTAATTTCTATTTATTGTAGAATAAAGAGCGTTTGAACAATTGTAAACATGTATGAGTATGCCAATAAGTTAGAAATATATTATTTATTTATGGTAGGTAATCATAGTTTTTAACCTACTGGACAGAGTCGCAAACTGCTGATAATCATATGCATTCCTGTTGTATCTATTCTCGGGTAGAGCTATAGCGGATGTCTATTGTCATTTCTAACATTTCCTGGATTAGAAAATGTACCGAGAACTTTTCCACATTAATTTCAAGCTGCAAAGAACGGTCATTATATATTGAGTGTTTCCATATATTTGGCATTAGGAATGGCTGTCAAGGTATTTGATCTTAAAGATATAATATTAGTTGATGTACAGTACATGGTATCAGTGGTGATATTCGGCGGGTTCGCACAGGTTTGGCCGAACCCGTTGTTAAAATTTTCAGTTTCCCGAACCTTGTTAAACACACGGAACATTTCTCAGTGGGTTTGTTTTTTTTTAAAAATATATTAAAATATGCGTATTATACTCTGTAATACTACTAAACTAGAGCCTTATACCCCGTTCGCATTTCAATCTAGATTGTGAGCAAGGTCAGGGAGTATGTCTTGGTGCGATCTCTCTCGACCGTTTCAATCGAGGTTTAATCGAGATCGATTCAAGAGAGTTTTTGAAAGTAGATCCAGTGATAAGAGAGATCTCAGAATGCCACGTGCGTGAGATAATACAAGAAGATGGCTGTCAAACACGTGTCGGGGCTATGGACAGCGAAAGAAAAAGTATAATGTATCTCGAGAGATGATGACACATGTGTATTTCCAGAAGCGCCATTTCGCGGTAAAGATTACCCCTGCCTAAAGAAAAAAAAAAAAAAAAAGGTCGACAGCCCTAAAATATTAACGTTACCTGCCCTTCACCCATGGCTCGTTACGTTAACGGTACTGCCCACTGATTGTTAGATATACGGTTGCAAGAAAAGGTATTGTATTTATTTCTATTCAAAACTTCCATTTCATTTGTCGGTGATTGTCAGGGAAAAATTTTCTGCTAGCGAACCCCTTGTTCAATATTTCGAATATCACCACTGCATGGTATCCGAAAAAACTGACAAGTTACAGATACTATCGTATAAATTTTCGAAATAGATGCAGCCACACTGTTCTGCTCTAATTAATTAACCGGAAACTCAAAAAGATTTTTCATCTGATCATATTTATCAAGCATTGCAAAATAGAAAAAGCTTTTTTTTTCGTTTTGCATGAAACGTTGTAAAATGACAAAAAGGTAGTCTGTTTTTGATTGAGATAAACATATTTCAATGAGTTTTTTGCAAGAAAAATACACTCTTATAATTATTTTATTGTAAATGGAGGCAGTTTTAGAAAAACAATCTTAAGACAAATTGTTTTTAGTGTAATATAAATTTAAATTAATAATACCAAATTTCAATTAAAAATTCGACTTCCGGACACGATATTTCTTTAGATCAATACCGGAAATTAAAAATATCATCATTGAAAAATATTTAGCTACGAATCGCATAATTTTCTCAGCTATTAAGGATTTTGTTTAAAAGAAAACTTTCACATTATTAATAATGATAAGTGAAATATGTGTGACACCATCTATTATGAGATTTTATTAAAAAATAACTTTTATGTACATAAGAGTATTATAAAAAGACAAACGACTTAATTTTGGCAATTGAATTAAGTTTGTTAACAAACTATACATATAAATAACGAGTAAAATTTTCATTCAGTCGTACTCCACTCGAGATACGTCATCTGACTCCACTCTATATATATGTGGGTGTGTTTGTGCTTGTGTGTGTGTGTGTACTGAAGTCTGTTTCGTTTAATATGTCAGGATAGTGTAATAATTGTGACACGAAATTTGCGAAGGCAGATTGTGTATAAGGGGTATTGATACTATTAAATTTTGATAGTTAAATGTTAAGGAAGTGAGAAATTAGAGGGGTATCATGTCTGATATTTAGAATGAGGTAAGACTTAATGAACATTTTACTTATTAGCATTTAGAGTTTATTAGACTCATCTTCACTCTCAAGATTAATGAAAATTTAAAAAACTTATATGGCTACCCTGCCACGTAAAATATGACGGCATTGTTGGGTGAGAACGTTTGGACGCCAAAGCTGGTTGCATAAAATTTCCCAGGTTTCACTTAACACTTAAATCAAGACATTTATAGAATGTCGTCTTCGGAGTCATCTCTCTTTGGTTAATCGCCTTTGTGTAGCGTTGCCTTACCCTATCACATTATACTAGTATATAGCATCCTACACACTCTTCCATATGTTTTTACCTATCTACAAACACATGGTGACGCTAGCCAGTAATCGGAGAACGCCGAAAAATGCTATCGTTATCTTTAAAAGTTTATAAAACGTTGATATAACTTTATGGAAATGGCATTTATTTTAAAAATAATATTAATTCTAAACATTCGAAAACAAAACTTGATGACGTCATGCAACGATTTATGAACTTCATTGATATTTTAATTGAAAATGACATAAAACAGATATCCAATTAAAATTTTAATTAAAAGTATTCATAAATTTCAACTCATTACTGATCCGTAACAGGAAATTACTTCAATTTGTTTAGGTTTGTATTTTAGATTTCATTTTTATCATCACTTCCTGATAAAAATTTCAGGTTTTTCAATAGCTCCTTTTTATTCACGATTTAAATATTAGAGTTAATCATAAGAAGAAAAATTATTTTGTATAAATATTTAATTTTAAATGTTTTGCAAATTTGTTTTGTTTGCTGAAAACACGAAACATGAGTAATCTGCTACTCGGAGTGACTTTTTTTTTGGGAAACTAGATTGTATTTAAATATTTGGCACATGAAATAAACCCAATTCACTCCACGTGTCAAACTCATTGCTTAGACACCAGCATTCAATCATGTTGTCTCTTTAGTCTCTCGTAGCTACATGTCACTGATTTAAGCTTAAATATGAATTAGTTAAAATATAGTATTACTAGTAGATAAGCCCGGCGTTGTTCGGGCAAAAAGTAACGTTAGCGAAAATTAAGATTATTACATTATAGCCAATCTTATCCGTTTTTACAGAATACAAGAATTAGCTGTTTCCAGACTAATTAGAGAATTTTTAGATGGGTCTAAAAATTTGTTCGATTTCCCGCAAAAACGCAAAAAAAAAACCCGCATCTGCGCCTGTATATCTTGAACGTCGCTTTCTCTTACCACTTTCATTGTTAACAACCTCTCCCGCGCGGGAGGGGATTTCGAAAAATCCTTTTTAATGTACACATCCCTTTTTCCCTGTGACGTACCCTATTAAAACGCAATCAAAACCGCAAAAACCTCACATAAACTAGTATAATAGAAGCCGAGGTTTTCACAGTAAGCCTTAATTCTTCCCTCTCCCCCGCAGGGTGGGAATTTCGAAAAATCTCTTCTTAGTGTACGTTCTCATGATGTATCCTAACTGTGTACAAAATTTCAACTTTCAACTCCTAACCGTTTGGGCTCTGCGCTGATTATTATTATTATTATTATTATTATCATCATCATCATCATTATCATTAACATTATATGTATAAATTTACCGAGTCTATTTGTTAATTTCTTTCATTCAGAAGGCTGCCCTTTAGTCATTTATTTTAATCCGTGCAGATAGTAATTCAGAAAGGTATATTTTTAATTAAACACGTATATGTTAGTTCAGCTTAGAGTGATGTTTTTGAAAAAAAACAAACAGATAAATTCTATCTAAAGTTTTACTTTTCCGGCCTGTATGTAAAACACAGGAAAAGTATGACGATCGATCAAAAACTGAACCCCGAAGCTTTTTACATCTTTAAACCTAAGACTCCTTGAAGGGGAATTTCTGTATATATGGATGTCATTGTGTGCGAAGGAGGGGCACGATTTTGTTTACTCTCATTGCAGCTGTGCTTTTTGTCGTAAATTTGTAATCTTTTGCGCAAAGGTCTTTCGTTTTGAGGATAGATGTCATTAAATTTTGGTGAGTAAAGATCATGGGTGGGGAATTAATGGGAGTCATGAGTATCACCCATGGAGTCTGACTTAATTACTGACGATATTACTCGTTATAAGCGTTTACAACTTTTTATAAAACCTATCCCTACCCTAAAAATTAAGTTTTTTGCCATCCTATAATACTTAAAAATATGGTAACAGATGGCGTCATTTGAATTTTCAATGTTGCCTGGAAAAATGAACGACTGGTTACTGGTTTATTTAATAAAGACATAGTCTTTGTACTCTTATAATATAAAGGTTAGATATTCTTTCTAAAAAACTATAAAAAAAAAAAACATTATTTGTTTTACAGTTTGTTTTTGCTCTGATTAGGTACAGTACATATAGGATATTTTTGGCACATTTAAGTTTTTTGCAGATATTTCACCCGAAATTTGCCTTTTGCGTACAACAGAACTCTATAGATTGTAGCGCTTAAACTTGTTCAAGCTTTCACACTTTTGAATTTACAATTACACCCATAATAGTGATAGAAAGAAAAACGAGTAAAAAAATTAAATTTGACACTTCCTACTTTTTTAAAAAATTCGAAAATACAGTTTAAATGCCGTATCACTAAATGACCCAATATATCTTTTAGTGTTTAAAAAAGTAAAAAAAAAAGTAATTACTGTTCTTTATATTTAATAAGATTGATTCTTTTTAATAAAAATAAAAATTGTTTAAATTAATATGATTTTTCAATACCGGTCACAGGTTTTAATGGAAGCCCCGTGATAAATGTCTCAATCCTGCCTACATTTTGTAAAAGCCCACTTCCGCACAGCTACTGTGATAGTCTGAGATTTCATCACATATGACAGTGCAGCTGTATGTTAGTGACATCCTGCAGCTGCATGTGTTGCCTCTCGTGGGGAGATCCCAAAAGCCATTTCCAACAGTACAATGCTTGAACACATACAGCAAGGATGTCAGAGAACTGCCTCCTCTACATTGCAACACTTTCCTGGTCTGCCTTGATTTGTCGCTGGCCGAACGTGTCTGGGTCAACTGAGTCACCAAGTTGAACAGCTTATGGATTTGGCCGAACTACAACACCGAATGGAGCAACAGTGGACTAAGATGCCGCAGACACTGTACAGTACCAGTATGTCTGCATGCTTGCCCATGTCATTCCCTCTGGAGATGGCCCAACGGTGTACTAGAACCTTTTTTCATTTGTAGTTTTTCTGTTATAAATTTTTTTTTCACTTAATCGTATTACCGCTATATTATGCTGTATACGATTTCTTTCGATTTCGACAACCTTTCGGTGCGCTAATTTTTATGCAAAGAGTGTATAAAACAATATTTTGACATTTCAACCTCTTTCTCGCTGTTAAGCTTCTTTAATTACTCTGGTTCATTTTTTCTTACTCACCGCTAGTTTTTTAAACGTCAAACAATAAAAAGATGAGCATAGGTTGAAGATCAAGGGGGAGAACAACCGAAATAAAAAAAAAATGTAGAATTGAGGACGAGAGAGTAGTCCAGCCCGAGAGTTTGTCGATTCACCTCATTCAAAAAGGATATTCCAGTATGCTTTCCCATCGCCGATCCCTTCCAGTGCCGATCCCGTCCAACACCGTCGTTCCTCAGACTGTTTTTTCGGAAATTCAAAGTCCTCCATCTAAGAGCCCAACGAACTTAACTTTCCTACTCGGGTGAAACCGATCTACGATAGACGAAAGAAGTTCAAGGATGGACGGAAACAAGTATTTATCGCCGCGCGTAAAAATGTAATCTCTCCCTCTAACGGCTAGAAACTCGTTAAAATAGTACCTAATACTATAAAGTCTAATCAATTGTGTTACGATATATCAGCCTTATCTCTTACGTTACAGTATATAAGCCTTATCCATTTTATGTCGTTATATAGAAACTATTACTCTACGTAATTCTAGATATATGTGTAAATAGTTTACATAAATATTCGTGTATTATTCTATAATTGAGTTGTCGTGTGCACTTCTTTCGGACGTTTTACTTCCCAAATTTGACAGCTTACACACGCGACCACTCGCACGTGAAATTACATATAATCGCCATCGCGATTTCTGTGTTCTCTAAAGCACAGTGGTGTAAGTCGTAACGTAGGCTTCGCCGATCAGGTATTGTCCCTTCACTCACAGTTATTATTATTTTAATGGGTATTCAAATAATCAGTAAATTTAATCTGTCTGAGTATTAGGTATAGTTTATACAGCAAAATCCTAGGAAATTTGCTTGTAATTTTAATTTTAATCCTTAAAAGAATAAAGAACGTTTTCGTACAAAGTATAAAGTAGTCAAAGTAAAAGAAATTAAAATTGTAGCATTTTAAAACAAAAATTTAGTAATTAAAAGTAAAGATAGTCAGAAAGGTTGTAAACATATTCTCTAAATCAATATTATACTTCAGAAAAAGGATAGCGTGTCTTTACTTCGTTAGTTTATTTTCCTAAAAAAATAAACATTAAATACATTGAAGTTATAGGCCTAATCACACACAAAATTCAACTTTCACATTTTTTGAATTAAACAGAAATCGGTTTAATTATTGTAAACATGATTTAATTTTGTTCACAATAATTAAATCGATCATAATAGTTAATAAAATTTCTATCTCCATAACGACGAGAAATGAAAATGCATTGCACATAACAACAAATAACGGAAAAATTCACGTATATTTAACATCTTGCCCAGGTAAAATTGCTTAGAAACAAGAAAAGTATTAAATACTTATCTGTGTGCTTTTCTGATCATTCACATTTCTTGTGTATTATGAAATAGCATAGAACAAGGTAAGTGCATTAAGATTGGCATCTCTGAATTAATTTTATTTGTAAATTTTTTATGTAAAAGTCTTTCTATTTGAAAAATATGTTTGTTGTAAAATAAGGTGTTAATTTTTAGTTTGGTATAGGGTAAAATGGTTTCTATTCTTCCTTTCTCTTCTTCCAAGTTGAATGATATAGTGAGGTAACATGAAACACGCGAATTCAACACACGGGTAATTAATTCGGGTTAAGACCTTAACCCGAAATATATTTTCATGGGTCTCAGGTGTATTCATAAAAAAGTAATAATCGATATAGTAATACTTTGTCACATGCTCCATGTGTTAAAGTTTGCAGCTGTAATTGAAAGTAATATATAAAGAAACAAAATGTTTATATTATCAATAGTTATAAAAGATATTTTATTTTCATTTTCAGGTAAAAATAATCGTTTTTAGTGTATGTGCAAATTAGATAAAACTGAAATAAGCCAGAAGAAACAGACAGTCACACCATATGACTATCGAGGACATTTTATAATTTTCAAATTTTTGATATCGACATACACGAATATTTTTATGTGTGAATATTATAATTCGATACTTTTATCTTTCTTCACTTAAGGCGTTAAGTCCCTAGCCCGAGTATACTCGGGCAAGACGCGCGCTTACGTAGTTCTTCGCCCGAGTATACTCGGGCAACAATTAAAAATCTCTCGTTAACGTTCTATGCGCTATATTACTCGGGAAAAGATCATTTCGTATTCTATTGGATGATTTTTATGACCTCAGCAAATTTTAAAATTAAACATCCAATAGAAGTGGGTTTTTTTTACCATTTTCTTGGTCCCCTCCTATAGAAACATCACAAATGACCGAAAATTTCGTCACCTATTTGAGTATTCACGGTAACTGAAGCACATCTGGCTAGAAACCGGTCTTCCCCTGAAACTTACTTGAGAATAACCCGCCAACATCAACAACCAGCTGTTTTCAAGGACGATAAGCTTATTACACCGAACTGTGGCGCGCGTCACGTGATCCGCTGCGATTTTTTGTTATGTGACAGATAATTTGTTTCTAAATAATACGTAACCAAGGAAATAAAATTTTATATTAAAATTTTTTAGAAATGTATTTCATAATTTGGTGTATTATTAATTTTTTTAATATTTTTGGGTGTTTTTCCTGTAAAACACAAAAAAACAAAATGTGAGGTTATACTTAGCATATAATATAAGTAATAAGAAGAAACTAGTATAAAAACTATTAGAAAATCACGAAATACATTCGAGTAGTTACAGTAACTCGTTCAGACTCGTGTAGAAAAACCTACTCCCCTTCAGGCAATCTTGGGAACATCCCGCGAAAGTTTACAATCAGCTGTTCTCAAGGTCATCCAGCTGTGTATCTATATGTGAAGCTAGCTAGAAGCCTGTGTCAAGTGTCTTCTTGCCAGTTTTGTTTTATAAGAAAAATAACAAGTTTCTAAATAATACATAATAAAATAAATAAAGTTTTAAACTAAAATTTTTTAGAAAATCATTTCGTAAAATGGTGTATTATAAATTATTCTGATTTTTTGAGAGATATTTTTGTAAAGCTTGTATGTCAGCATATAAAGCTAGAAACGAATAATTATAGAATAAATATTACTGTGATATAAGAAATTGTTTGTATTTGTGTAAAAATACACATAATAAAGCTTTTATAATAAAAGTTCTTTGGAACACCTGCCAGCAATTATGGAGGAAATCAAAATAACACACTTGTCTAGCCTAATTTTTTCTTATCTTCCTATATCGATTGTTCTGTACAGATTGTTGAATATTTTCTTGCAGTTAGTATTTTTATACTTTATTTTCATCTAAACACATTTGATGTAATTTTATTCATATAACACAAATTTACAATAATATTTACATGTTTCATTTTCGAAAAAATCATAAAATAAAAATAAATCAATAGATTTTATTTGCAAATTTTATAATGTAAAGTAATATGTTCTCTTCTGTAATAAACGAACTGCGCCCTTGTATAGCCTCATGGTGTGAAATATCATTGTTTACAATATACTATTTCTCTCTTCATGACAAACTCCAGGAGGTAGTGCGGCTCAAGCAATGTAGGACAGAAAAAAACCTTTCTCTGGTAATAAGCTAATGAAAAATATTCATATACAGAGTTTTTATAAAAACTCTGTGTTCTTCTATCAAAAATACAATGTTTTGCAGGAAAAGCACTTTTACGGGTGCAAGTATTGTTTCAAATGTGCTATCTCGTTTCAAATTCGCGCTACATTCAGTCTCTTTTTCTTTTCCAGCAAAATCATATTACAGTTTACTGTAGTTTTGTAGTTTGTTTATCACGAATTTAAAATTATAATAATAAAATTTTAAAGTTCCAAAAAAAATGTATTTATTTATAGAAAATCGCTATAATATCGTAAATTCATTACTCACACACGTGTTCTTTGAAAACCACAGCTTTCTAGCTTCAGCAAGTGAGAAGTTATTGTCATTTTTCACACTACTTCTCTAATTACTCTCCTAGGAGGGGAGTGGATGAGTCATCGGAGGGTCGAAGTCAACACAAGTTTTCTTAGTGATAATGTATAAGAAGCATTATTTTTATAATATTTCGACGATTTTTAAATAATCGACTATACTATGCAATTTTGCATGCGATTGTTTACATATTTTCTCATATTATGTAATAGCAAGGAAAAATGTTCACTTTCCCAAATAATTTATAACTTCACAGTTCTAAAATAATTCTTACTCACCTAAATACTCCCTAAGAACAATAAATTAGGTACATAGAGCTAAAAAAACGATAGAAACAAGCAATTTTATAGCGATTGTTTAGATATTTCAGACTAGCCTGAGAGGGATGGCACTTAGTGGAAATTTGAGCTCTACTGTTTCCAGAGGTGTCTCATTCGTTGATCTAATATCCACATAGACAGAAAGTAATCAACTACAGTGTAAAAGAAGTTGACTATCAATTTTATCAGCCAATAATCTGCCTCCTCACCTCTAATTGCTTTATAATGGGAGAGGACGGTATTACGCGAAATATTTATGGTCCGGAGATGGTGAAAAAACATTTCTTGATTGAGACAGTGAAAAGACACATACAAGAAAGCAGATGAAAGCTTAGATCGCTACAGACTTGATTACAGTTTGTACAAAACTCCTCCTTCCCGTGTTATAGCTATAGAACAACCTTCTTTTGTTTATTGGATGAAACAAACCTTCATTCACCATGCTTTTTGAGCTGTAATTGATAGATTATAGCTAATTGACAATCCTTCAACGAATAAGCATCGATTCGAGTTTGTGGGTTGGGAATTTTCATGCTAAAAGCCATGCCTTCTTGGAGATACTTTGTCAGCTACAAACATATACAAACAATCATAAATCATTACTCTCATTTATTTTTATTCGAGTTTAATAAATTTATATGTATATTCATACTGTTTTACGTATGTAAACGTTTTTTTCAGAATCATCCAGCCACAGGTCTTTCTAAAAAACAAAGTAATTCCGGTTTATTGTGGTACTTCCGTAATACATAAAAAATAATACATGTATAGTCGTTCATATAATAAGGTAATAATCGCTTATTATAGTGCTCTGTTATTATAATAGTATAAATAACATGAACAAAATCAAATATACACCACGATGCACAAATGTGTGTTGACCTACTTTTACAAATTCAACCGCCCCCCCAAACTAATCGCGTTGTAAACTATAGGCCATATTCTATCTCTACGTCGGTTTAGAAAGCTGCAGGTTTTTTTTTTGAGAAAATATACCTGTCTATGTAACATATAACAGATTGATCGAATGTTTATACAAAAAAGTTTTTTGATTTTTTCAAGTCTTGAATTTTATAAATTTTTGTAAACATACATAGTTAACAATCATAAACGGTGATATGTTATTCCTATTTCTGTAAAATTATTTATGTATAAAAGCATTTAGAAAGAACTTCCAAACACCTGCATGTAATTATCAATTCTCAGGTGGAGAACGTGTAATAAAAATTTGCTAAATGGAAATGTATATTGTACTGTAAGTACAAAAGTTTCCGATACCGGGGTTCTCGAATGTTATAATTTATGACTGCAATAAATAATGTCTAAGAATTTCTAGGAACAAACATGTCTCTTTGTTCTTCTTTCGAATGCTTCGAGAAATTCTCACTCGTTGTCTTACTTTCTAGTAGACAGTTATCTTTTGGTTCTTGTGGGCTCTTAGAAGCTAGATAAAATTTATCCAGAAATTCTCAAGTAAGTTTATAAGAAATATAATATTTCCGGAGAATAATAATAATTGTTTTATTTCACGTTAGATGAATATAACGGGTTTTTAGATAATTTTTTTCTTTTTGCTAGATATTTAGAAAATCGATATTATCTGATCTGTTCTGACTAATTATATTTCGCTATTTTATCAAGTAAGTTTATAAGAAATATAATATTTCCAGAGAATAATAATAATTGTTTTATTACGCGTTAGATAAATATAACGAGCTTTTAGAGGATTTTTATTCTTGGCAGAATGTCATCGGAATCTGATTTCAATTATTCCCAGCTATCTGATAGCATGTCAGATAGCTATGGCAGCGAAAGCGAGGTGTCCGAGAATGATGACAGTGGAGACAACACCTCCAGAACTTGGTGTGATGTCAGCATCGATAACCCTCCTCCAGCTCCTCCGCGATTTCCCTTTCAGGGAACTCCAGGATGCCATTTCACTGTGAATAATTTCTTCGACCCTCTCGCGTATTTTTTGTTGTTTTTTGATTTGGATATTATGACTTCAATAGTAACGGAAACAAACCGCTTCTCAATGCAACAGGCACGGGCATCAACAGATACGTGGGAGTTAGTATCCATGGAAGAAATGTTTATATTTCTAACAATATGCATAATGGAAGGCATTTTGCACAAACCGGATGAAAAAATGAATTGGTCCAGGAATGAACTGTTTATAACTCCTTCATTTGGCAAACTAATGACAAAAAAAAGATTTCTAAGCATAAAAAAGTATTTACATTTCTCTAACACAGACACATTCGACCCGGAAACTCACCCAAACCCAAAACTAAACAAAATTTGGCCAATAATTGAAAAGTTACATTTTAAATTCTCTTCTCTCTACACACCAGAAGAAAACATAACTGTTGACGAGAGCCTGCTCTTGTACAAAGGCCGTCTTTCATGGAAGCAGTACATTCCTAGCAAACGAGCACGTTTCGGTATAAAATTTTACAACTTGTGCGAATCTTCCTCGGGGTACTTATGGAATTTTATAATTTATACAGGCAAAGGCACGATACTAAATGAAAAATACAAAGATATGCCGCTAACGACCCAAATCGTGCTTACTTTGATAGACCCGTTGTTAGGCAAAGGATACTGCCTAACAACAGATAACTACTATACCTCGCCACAGTTAGCGGATCATCTAGTAAGTTGCCAGACTGATTTTTGTGGAACGCTCCGCGTAACAAGAAGAGACGTTCCAAACGAAATTCAAAGCAAAAAATTGAAGAAAGGGGAGACTGTGGCAATGAAGAGGGGAAAAGTATTAATCCAAAAATGGCAGGATAAAAGAACTGTTACAATGCTCTCTACATTCCACAGTCCAAAAATGATTAATACAAAAACTCGGAGCGGAATAGAAATAATAAAACCGGAATGTGTCCTTGATTATAATCAGAGAATGGGAGGTGTTGATCTTTTAGATCAACATCTCCATGATTATCCTGTGACGAGGAAAAGGCAAAAAATACTATAAAAAAATATTTTTTCAAATGTTGGACCTTTCGATATACAACGCACACGTTTTATATAAAAAAAATGGTGGGGAAAAAAATCCTTTATTATTTCGAATGAATTTAGTAGAGCGCCTTGTAATGACTTATCACACCCAAAGGATGATCAGCCAACATAGTCGGTCGAGGACTCCAGGTCCTCTTAGACTAGTTGAAAGGCATTTCCCGGCGTTTATTCCGCCAACAGAGAAAAAAGCCAACCCCACAAGATGCTGTGCTGTATGTTGCAACAGACGCGACCACCGGGGGAAAAAAATACGTAAAGAAACACGGTATTGGTGCCCAAAATGTGAGGTTGCACTATGTCCTGCACCGTGTTTTGAGATCTATCATACGAAATTACATTTTTAATTTATGTATAAGTCAAATTTTCAATTTTTTATATTCTTTTCATCTTTTTTCTATTGTATTTTCTTTTTTATATTATATTATTGTATTTTTATGATACAATGATAAAAATACAAAAATTGAATCTTTTTATATATTATCCTCTTAACAGTGGAACAATCAGACGTGGCGCTACCAGTAGTTGTGGAGTAGAAGCGTGGGAAATTTTTTAAGAATTTTCCCACGCGTTTTTCTCGTTTCCGTTTAGGAAAAAAAATTTTTAAACAGTTACGTCTTGTAAAGAAAAAATCGTTCTTTATTGTCACATAATTTTTTTATATATGAATTTTTTTAGCGGTATTTGTTTGCTAAAATTTTTTTTTTCAAATTTATATTAAATTCTTTTTTGATTTTTTATCCGATACGATTTTTTCAAAACTTTTGAATTTATTTTCAATTTTATAAAATTTTTTAAAGTTTTAGGCATTTAAGTAATGACGATTTTTTCCAACCTGCGAATCAAATTCAAGAAAATGTAATTGACAGTTAACGAATTTCATCCACAACAATAGAAGACGTAAAGGTTGTTATGACTACAACTGGCGGCCTTTCCCCCCAGACTGAAATGTGGGTGAAGGTCGTCTCGTGTTCTACTTTCTGTAGAAGTGACGTAATCATTGTAAATAAAAGAAAATTTCAGTATATCGTTTATTTAAAATTTTAAAATTCCTTGTTCAAATTTACGCCGAAATATTAAAGCGAATTAAAATATTAGCATTTTGTAAATAAACTTACTTGACATATAATAAATTTAAATAAATTAATCTTTAAGAAACAACAAAACAATAAAAAAATGTAGAAATATTTTTATATTCATCTTCACATTTATAACATATGTTATCGTCATTGACCGATATTTAATTTTAAAAACAATTTTCATCATTGGCATGCATCAGAAATGAAAGCATAACTTCCCTAAAACACTTCACTGAGTGGGTTCGCTTCACTCTGAAAAAGCTGACAGTTTTATCTCAGAAATCCAATGTGTGACCTACTTTCTCGAACATAGTAAAACAAACTAAGTTACAGTACAAAAATACACATAAACGCAAATAAATTAGTAACTCAATAATACATACCTTCATTTATATCCATATGTTATATCCAAAGGTCAGTTATCCCAAATTGTCGAAAAATAAATTATTTTCAACTTTTCTTTCTGAATTTAGAAGTAATTCACAGTAAACTTTATGCCTTAAAATATCCATTGCAATCAACGCAAAATGTATGAATCCACGTAATAAAAAATTATCGCAGTGAACTTCGAAAAAACGAGAAACACAGAATTATTAAACCGCACTTTACGAAATCTGGCGCGAACTGTCGTATACAATAAACAAAACGAAAATGCTCTTGTCCAATGTCATCACGTGACAAAAAGTTTCTAAATAAACGCTAAAAGTTTTAAAGAATTCTTTCACAAAAACCGATGAATTTAATTAATACACAATAACTAAATCTGCTTAATAAAGGTTAATAATTTTCCATTATAATTATGCAAATTAGATATAAAAAAGATCATCGCGCAAATTCTCCCGCGAACCATGGATGACTCTTACGTCATCTGGATTGAAGTTTCCTGCAAAATACTGAAAATTTTTATATAATTATTTTACTAATCCAGCCAAATTTAAATAATATAAAATGTCTAGATCTGTTTAATAAAAATTAGTAATGTACTATCACTAATATGCAAATTAGATATGACAAAGATTACTGTGGAAAAATTCCCGCCAAGATAAAAATAGCTTTCGGTCACGTGATCACCAAGAAATACGCGTTAAATTTAATGTTTGTGTACAAATTAATACATTTTAACTAATGTCATCGTTTAAAATTTAATGTTTCTGTAAAAATTAGTAAATTGTAACAAATTTCATCAAAGACAACAGAATAATTTTCAGCTTATAAAAACTCTACAATAAATGATTATTTCTTCGAAAGACGTCGATATGCACGAATAAATAATAAATATACAATAATGCTTTTATCCATTTTAAGTGGATATTGTAAACATTAAGCTATTTAATTTGTTTGGCTTTTATAATTTAGTTTCCGAATATTTTACTGTGAAATTCCATTTAGTAAACAGAAACAAAGACAAGCTATTAGTTATAAACAGGACAATAGAATAATTTTTACGTAAATTGAGTGAAAATACAGAAAAAAACGAATTATATCAAAGATGGGGACAAACAAGCTTACATCCCCAGAACAGAGCTTATAATTCGTTGTTATTTTCAGCCTGTTTCTACTTCGACTGTTTTTTGTTGGTAAAAAGTTAATGTTTTAAGATGTTCTTAGTGAAGAAACATAAAAGTATCGAAATATAATATTCACACACACAAAAATATTCATGTATGTCGACATTAGAAATTTGAAATCAATTATAGAATGTCCTGGATAGAGATATCGTGTGATTGTCTGTTTCTTCTGTCTTATTTTGTTTTTCTACGTGAAAATAAGATATCTTTTATAACTATTGATAATATAAACATTTTGTTTCTTTATATATTACTTCAATTACAGCTGCAAACTTTAACACATGGAGCATGTGAGAAAGTATTATTGTATAGATTATTACATTTTTATGAATACACCTGAGACTCGTGACAATATAGGCCTATATTAACCTACTTTAAGTGTCAATATTTTATTTAGAATCATTTTAAACGTTATTATTACATCAAATTATGAAATGGAATGTTCCAAGTATAGGAGTAAGAGGGAGGGGAAAGAAGCCATGCGTGGGGAAAAAATGAGTTTTTATCTAAATTATAATAAAATTTACTTATATTTACGAGAAATATCGATAATTTTCTTCTGGAGAAATGTATCTTGATAAAATTAATTATCTATATGAATGAAACTTTCAATAATACATTAGTTACAATGACTGACGTTCCTTTCTTACCCTTTCTGTAGTATGACTTGTGTATTAACATAGTTTCCTAGATTATAGCATAATAATGTGTATAAAAACGGAAAATTCTGTTAATTTGTAAACGCAGATAACTATCACATAACAAGCATACTGTAACCTCTGTATATTTAAAGTCAGTTATTCGCGATTGAATGTTTCTAAATAAGCCTGTTTAATCCGTAATTTATTTGACAGAAAGAAATTGTTTATGACCCGTATTTCATATACCTAATATTTTTCTCGTGATATTATTTCTAATATCAGAAAAAAATATACATTAATAATATGGACATACATCAATATTTTTAATTCTGAATATTATATTTCGATACTTTTATCTTTCTTCACTAAGAACAAAGTACTTCTATTTTGAAAAAATAAGTTTTTACCAACAGAAAACAGTCAAAGTAGGAACAGGCTGAAATTGACAACGAATTATAATCTCTGTTCTGGGGATGTAAGCTTGTTTGTCCCCATCTTTGATATAATTCGTTTTTTTCTGTATTTTCACTCAATTTACGTAAAAATTATTCTATTGTCCTGTTTATAACTAATAGCTTGTCTTTGTTTATGTTTACTAAATGGAATTTCACAGTAAAATATTCGGAAACTAAATTATAAAAGCCAAACAAATTAAATAGCTTAATGTTTACAATATCCACTTAAAATGGATAAAAGCATTATTGTATATTTATTATTTATTCGTGCATATCGACGTCTTTCGAAGAAATAATCATTTATTGTAGAGTTTTTATAAGCTGAAAATTATTCTGTTGTCTTTGATGAAATTTGTTACAATTTACTAATTTTTACAGAAACATTAAATTTTAAACGATGACATTAGTTAAAATGTATTAATTTGTACACAAACATTAAATTTAACGCGTATTTCTTGGTGATCACGTGACCGAAAGCTATTTTTATCTTGGCGGGAATTTTTCCACAGTAATCTTTGTCATATCTAATTTGCATATTAGTGATAGTACATTACTAATTTTTATTAAACAGATCTAGACATTTTATATTATTTAAATTTGGCTGGATTAGTAAAATAATTATATAAAAATTTTCAGTATTTTGCAGGAAACTTCAATCCAGATGACGTAAGAGTCATCCATGGTTCGCGGGAGAATTTGCGCGATGATCTTTTTTATATCTAATTTGCATAATTATAATGGAAAATTATTAACCTTTATTAAGCAGATTTAGTTATTGTGTATTAATTAAATTCATCGGTTTTTGTGAAAGAATTCTTTAAAACTTTTAGCGTTTATTTAGAAACTTTTTGTCACGTGATGACATTGGACAAGAGCATTTTCGTTTTGTTTATTGTATACGACAGTTCGCGCCAGATTTCGTAAAGTGCGGTTTAATAATTCTGTGTTTCTCGTTTTTTCGAAGTTCACTGCGATAATTTTTTATTACGTGGATTCATACATTTTGCGTTGATTGCAATGGATATTTTAAGGCATAAAGTTTACTGTGAATTACTTCTAAATTCAGAAAGAAAAGTTGAAAATAATTTATTTTTCGACAATTTGGGAGAACTGATCTTTGTTTGGATGTAAATGAAGGCATGTAAATTTATTTGTGCATATAATTATCTAGTTCTAATTTCGAAACATTTATGGCATTTAGTGTTTATAAGCGTGTTATTTAGACATGTCTACTAATTTAGTGCTAAAACGTAGAACTACGTCAAAGAAGAATACAAACTTTAATTAGCAAGTAGTATCTTTATTAGAAAACTTATTTGTTGGTAGATTTTTTTACATTTAAAGTGTAATTAGATGAAACTAAATGGATGTGAACATAGAAAGTTGAATATGGCAAGAGTAATAGATAAAACTATTATTACATATTACTCGATCAGAAAAATTTATACTTGAAGAATTTTGTTTTGATAATTATTGCCTAGGGTTTATGTCGAAAATATTTTTCAGTTATATTTGTAATTACAGTTAATTCGAATAGTAATGGCGCTTAAATATTTATAGAATTAATTGAAGTTTTCGAATTTTGTTTTGAGGAAACTGAGGAAGGCAAGAGTATCTACAGTTGTATAATGAACTGAATTTAAGTAAATTAGGTGACTTTGTATGTTTCGATGTAGTTTTTTATAATATTACGATATACGAACTTTCGATTTTGTAAATTGTATTATACTAAAAAATAAAGTTTTTCGTTATTCTCCTACTTAATGATGTATTTATAATGTTTCTGAACTAAATAATACTTATTAAATTGAAATCCAAGCTTTACAAAGTACTATGAATATTAGAGAAGACCGTTTTACTATAAACTACTATGTCTTACTACGGCTTACTCTAATGTTGACTTTACGAAAAGTAGGTCAGACAAGGACCGTTAGACTAATGACATAGGCTGTTTACATTTTCGGTTGTATCGGTGCTCTCGCGATAGCGTCATCTACAGAAGTCACACCTACTTTTTTCTGACGCGAGCCAATTAGGAATATTAATTTTTTTAACCAATCGGATGACGGCGGGAAATTTAAATTCGATTTATGTCGATAGATGGCCGTCTAAAATTTCATATTTATTTTAATTTTCTCTCTTTTATTGTAATTTCTCGAGAACTAAAGGATATTCCAAAACAAAGTTGGAGAACCCAACTACTCGTGAAAATTCTACGACTTCACGAAATGGTCCAGGTATTTTATAAGAAATTTTTAACGACTATAGTCGTCCTTCACCACTGCCACTCGATCGCCTTGGACGACTATTCTCGTCCTTCACTGTTAAGAGGTTATTTTAAAATATCTTTTATGTCATCAAATTTATTTTTATTTTATGTTTTGTCATGTTTTATTTTTGAAATTATTTTTAACCTACTTTACCCACGAACGGCAGCTTCCCAGCAAATCACGAAACCTATACGGTGAAGCCGACATTGCAGGATGGGATGCCCCTGTAAAGTTGGCTATCGCCAGGGAAAGACACCGTTTAGGAACCATCCGAGGCGCGAACACAAAAACTGGTTAAAACTTTTTTTTAAATTAAAATGAACTTTTTGGCTTTAATATTTAATAACAAGTTAAATTTTCAAGCGTTTTTTTCCCGAAACAGGACACTAAATCGGTTAGAACATATACTTTTATCTTAAAACATTAACTTTTTACCAACATGAAACAGTCAAAGTAGGAACCTGGCTGAAAATGACAACAAATTATAAGCTATGTTCTATGGATGTCAGCATGTTCGTCCATCTTTGATATAATTCGATTTTTCTGTATTTTTTCTGTAAAAATTATTGTATTGTCCTGTTTATTTTCAATAGCTTATCTTTGTTTCTGTTTACTAAATTGAATTTCACAGTAAAATACTCGAAAACTCTAAGTAATAAAAGCCAAACAGAAATTAAATAACTTAATTTTTACAAATTCAACTTAAAATGGATAAATGTGTGGGGGTCCGAATCGATCGACAAAACAAAAGATTTTAAATTTTTCTTATTTTATTCAGTTTTCTTGGTTTTTGTATAAGTTTCGACATCAGAAACCAAATTCAGAACCAAAAGTCGAAATTTCTCTGGAATATGACTATATTTCCTCTCCCCTCGAAATTCAAAACTGAGTCACGTGGGGAACTACGGACAAAATTCGCTAATTGGAGGAAAAAGTAACATGACAAGGTAAAATAAAAGGAGAGTGCGAGAACAGAGGGGTCGTTCGTGGTTCCCGCCTCCATCCGGACTCGAAATTCTCCGAGTCCCACCGACGTCTCTCCGCCGTCGACGATCGATTCTCAACGCTGTCCGCCACTTCATCCATTCCACCGATATCCCTTGACGAGGTATGACGTAAGCTCTCTCTGGAGTTAGTAACCCCCTGTATTAGTACGTACGGCTAATATATTCCTGTCGAGGTTAGCGTGGGTAACCGTTCTCTATTGTCTAGTAATAAATTCTGTTTGTTGTTTAACTGGTGTCATTTATTCGAATATCGCTTCTGTCTTATCGACGAGCCCACTCTCCTCCTCCACTCGACCTAACAAGCAATTAATTCCAGACCGGAAACTGCCATCCTTGACTGTGGGCAGGTCTCACTGACCTGTTAGCCGAGAACAGCGTCTGATCCCACAAATACATTATTAATTATTTCTAAGGAAAAATTCAAATACAGTAGAACCTCTATTATCCGGACTAATTGGGGATGAAGGTAATGCGGATAAGAAAAAATCTGGATAATCGAAAACTAATAATAATTGACAGTGAAAGACATGTACAGTACATACAGTATGAATAATTTTTATTTGTCTAGATTTACATATAGCTTCAATATTAAATTATTTTTTATTTAAGAAATTCAATTAACGATTTTTGTTTAAAGCTAGCTGTTCTTTTTGAAGCTGCTAAATCGCGAATACTTTAAAGACATATAAGTTGTCCTGAGTTCCACTCTTCTTAGCTCTCAAACCATTTGGTTTGAGAGCTAAGAAGAGTGGAACTCAGGCAATTTCATGGCGACATCTAAGCACTGAAAAGCTTCAGAATGTGTAGGACCAATATCTCTTACTTTGCAAATCTCTTCTTCGTCTTCTCGATATTGTTCATCTGAGGCAGATATTTCTTTAATTATTTCCTCATCATTCAAAATTTGGAATCCAGGATCGTTCGCATCGCAATTTAACCACTCGGTTACATCTTCGTCACATTCAGCACATATTGAAATTTGTGCCATTGCTTTTGCAATGTGTGCTATACCACTTTTTACTGTGTTACTGGAATTTACTAATGGTCTTTTCAAAATTTTGTTCCATGCATTCCATCACGTATGTACATAAACAGTGTCACAATTCGCCAAGTGCAAATCAGCAAATTCGTACAATTTTTGTTTATTTTGAACAATCCGGATAATCGAAAATCCGGATAATAGATGTCCGGATAATCGAAGTTCTACTGTACAATTATATATTATTAAAAATAATAATGTTTTGCTATAACATGTGTTTTAATTTAATAAATTTCTATAAAAATCTGTATAAACTATTTTTCTTAAAGAATGAAGAATTCGCTAAAGAACATAACTCTTGGAATTTTTGCTAATGAGGTAATGATATATTACTTAGATTCAGGAAAAACCTGAATCTAAGTAATTAAATTTCTGTAAAAATTGTAAAGTTTTATAATTTTATTTATAAATTTTAAAAATAATAACTTATGATACATAGAAAGTTGAATGTTATAATGTTTTTTCTAACATCGCCTGTGTTAGTCATTCTTCAGAATTCTCATTTTTGTTTCAGTAGGTGAATAGATAAAATACTGCATAGCAGGAAAATACTCATTATTTTTCAATATCATAATGAAATTCTTTTATGTTACTCTAAAGCTCCCTGGATTTGTTCAATTGGATGAAAGTAAAGAGAGATTTGTAAATGAAGGACTACTGTCAAAAGTTTTTCTAATTCTTGTCGAGTATCTCGGATTCAAGTAAGATATTCCATGTAAAATCCAGAAAAATAAATTATTTATCATTTAAAATATTAATAATTTGATAGTCTCTTAGTACTTAATTTATAATAAATATTATTATTATAGTTATGAAATTAAATTAGGAGATAAGAAAGATGTTGGATATCTTTTCAGAAATAAAGTATGATATATTGTTTACATTATTAATAGTATCGTTGTATTTTACGTGTTTTTTCACAGTGTTCTTATATTGTTGTTTAGTCTGTTCATCTTATGGTAGCAACACTTCAAACGATTATAAGATATAAACATATGGATTTTTCTAATATTATCTGTATAGACCAAATGAAATTCGTTGTGGGTAAACCAGCACAACTATCAAAATTAACAGCAGTAATTCGTCCATATTCCTTTCAGGTAAAATTATGTATTCTATAAAAATTATTTAAAAATTATTGAATTTAATTTTAATTGATATTTTGATTTTGAAATTCACAGTAAGAATGATTGAAAAAGAAATTCTACTTGACACAAACGATGGACAATATTTCGTGAAATACAAAAAATACTAGAGTTTTACAAACGTTTAGTAAGGAATTATAGTTTATTACATGGTATTTTTTGAGGCTGTAAAATAAAAACTCTAAATCGATTTGAATATTCTTTTAAACTTACATGTAAATATAATTATTATTATGACAAGTTTTTTCCTCGTATTTCTAGAATTGCAATTCAATAACCGAGATTGCGAGGATGTTTATACACTATTTTATTAAGTTATAGAGTTTTATTATTAAGTTTCTGATATTATTATTTGAAGAACAGTTTAAAACATTTAAATAAATTTTTTCAGATCTTGATTTAAATAAAGATAAATACGTTAGTTTCTGTATTGAAGTCATCATAATTCCTGATGTTATTATTATTTTTGTAATTTCCTTTACACAATGTTTAAATCATTACTTGTAATGTTATGTTATCTGCTTTGAAACAAATTGCGTTATCTATTTCCAAGTAATTGTTAAGTGTAGAGTTATTCTGTATTTTGTAATTAATAATCATTTATTACATAAATTCAGTGTCTCTTATAGATCTAAACTGACTGGAGCCTTTTAGGTTTTTTAGGTACAGTACATAATTTATTATAGTAAACTAAAACCAGACTGATAAATTTTATTATATTTTTTTGTAAAAAAGTGCGATCGAAAAGTATTTTCTGAACATATCAGTAATGCAATGGAATGAATAATTTTAAAAAATGTTTTTGAGGCACTGGTCCAAACTTTTCCATTGCGCCTATTGAAAAGTTTGCATTCTTAGTACAAACCTTCATAGAAAATATATGACACTGTCAAAAAAAAAATAGAATTCAATGTGACATAGTAATAATTTATACAAATATTAAATTATTTTTTTTTTATGCATTCAATATTCAATCATCCTTATGAATAGCATAGAAGCCTACAAATTCTCTGCTTAGTAAGCACAATTCTTTGTAATTAATTTAAAAGCCAAAATTATTGGAATGTCAAATAAATTAAGTCTTATTCCAAGATGTTAAGTATGAATATGTTCAAGTTTAAGCAACAAATTTAGTTGTAAAGAAAATAGAAATTCATACAACGTATTCGAAAAGGATCCCACGTTTACACTGAGTTGCAAAATTTGACTTTGTGAAATACTAGCTTTTGTAACGAAAAGACAACAGTATTATGTTATTTTATAAACAATTTTATATAATAATAGATACAAAACATATTATGTAATTATGTAACAAAAATAGGTTATGTTAAAACTTTTTCTATTTTATCATAAAAAGTAACGCTATTGAGTTTTGAAATATTGATTACATCAGAATTTCTACAAACTGTCAATCATATACTTTTTTTTTTTTTTTTTTTTTGAAATAGAATAAACTATCTGTCTATTTCTAGATTTTAGTGTTTTCTGGAAGTTTTCAAATTTATAAACTAATAATAAATAGATATAAATAATAGAATAATATGTAACAAAATTTTGAATTAACTTCAAAATTAATTAAATATTTGAGAAAAGTTTTCGTTCGTTACTGATGCCAATGAAAGTAGCACAAATCCTAAAAAAATCCCTTTTCTCTTTCATTATATTATTCCGTTCAATACGTGTTATGTAAGGGTATGATTATATATTAAGGAAATTCAGTTAGTTTCATTTGATCTGTATTTTATTAACCTTGCAGTCATATAGTAACCATGCAGGAAATGTTTTTATAATTTACTAAAAATATAACATGAACGCATTAATACATTAAAAACATAAATATAAATTTTATGAAGAAATAATCTATTATCTTATGACCGAAGAACTGCTACGTTTTGTTTGCATATTTCAGAACTAAAAAGAAAAAAATATTAAAGCTTAGCACTTTCGAACATAATAATACAACATAAATTATATGTCTTTGTATTTATGTAATAATAAGGAATACCATTCTTATTTATTTACAGATGTGGTTCATAACGTTTTTCGTATTTATTATCTCTGTAATTTTATTCACAATGATATTTCAAAAATATGAGAAATTAAAAAATAAAAAATCTTCAGAGGCATACGATATTGCTTGGGCGTTATTTGGATCATTTTGCAATAAAGGTATGAAAACTGATATTACTAATGATTAAATTGAACAATATTATGTGATAATAACTGTATAATAATAATGTATTATGAATCGCAGGAAATGAGCTATTTTCAACTTCCGGCCACAGTTACAGAATAATTGTTTTGGGATGGATTTTTTCAACATTTATTATAACCGCTAGTTATAGCGGTGCATTAATGTCTTTTATCACTTTCCCTGGTAGAGAAAATGCGCCCAGAACTTTTAATGAATTACTGAAAGCTGCCGAAAATGGAGAATATACTATATACTCTTCTTCTTTTGTCAAAAACATGATTATTGTAAGTAGACTATAATGTGAATATTTTTAATTTGAAATTAAAAATTAAAACTAAATACTTTTATAACTTACAGATAGAATTAACAATATGTGATATCGTTATTTTTATTTATTAGCCAAATACAATTGCGCCTGTGTATCTCGAATCTCACGGCAATGAAAAAAAAATTCGAGATAGACAAGTTTCGACATGTAGAGGATTGTATGTAGTATAATAGTAATAGCAGGTTTGAGGTATGAAATATAATGAATATCATAGCATGTACAGTACATACCTGTATTAGTTAAAAATAAAAGTTTTATTTTTGTCATCCGTTAGCAGAGAAAATTGGTCAATAATTTCTAATATGTGATTTTTTTGAAGGTATGTAATAGCTGCGATGCATTGTTATAATCTTTCTGGAATTCAAGTAAAGATCTCAACATTTCAATTTCTTCTTCTGCTTCTTTTATAGTAATAACGTTAGGTGAATCTATCTCATCCTATATTTCGTCTTTAACGTTAGAAACTCTTATCACATTTTTCACCGTATCACATCTCCGTATCTGTCAACATTCCGCATGTTTGCAGGGAATCGTGTAAGTGTAAAAACAGCTTAAGTAAAGCGTCTGGATTAAGTCTATACTTGTTTACTTTTCCGAATTTATTTCATTGTTTCCTATGTCTTTCATTGTGTCAATGGTGTTTTGTTATTATTCTTATTCTTCGTCGTTTCGTTGCTTAAACTCTGGTTTTAGAAAACTGTTGTTGGTTTTTTTTTTTTTAAACTTTCTTCCAAGTATAGTCTTTCATTTTCATAGCGTCAAAAATATTGATAGTTTTAAGGTAATATCGTCGATGGTGTTTAAAAGTTTTCGAACCAGTCCTTTTCTGTATAGTCTAAGCGGAGGTTCTGGCTATTCGAAACTCTAGAGTACATAATAAGTAATAAATTAAATAACTTTCTCCTATGTTCGGACTCGAAGGCAGCTATGGCATTTCTAACGAAACCAAAAATTTCGACCGTTCTAAATTTCGAAATATACGATCTATTTAAAACGTGAAAAAGACAAAACAAGCTAGGATTCCGGATAACTTACTTACCAAAATTAACAACAATGAAAACTCAATACAAAAAACGTACGAAATTATTACTAGTGAACTCTTCCCAGAAGATGATTCATTATTAGACGAAAGTACACACCAAGAAATTAGACAAAATAACAACACTGAGAACCTCTCTGCAGACGACACCCCTTTCACCGGACAAGAAATTTACAAAGAATTTAAAAATCTTAAACTGAACAAGGCACCCGGTCCTGATTCTATTACACCAATTATGGCAAAAATGGCATACGAGGCTATACCAGTCACATTTACAATCATTTTTAATAAATGTTTGGAATTCGGATTTTTCCCCACCATTTGGAAGAGAGCCAATATCAAATTCATCCCAAAGACTGCAAATCCAACTAAACCATCGGACTATAGACCTATATCCTTATTATCAGTTATAGGAAAAATACTGGATGGCTTAATGGTGAATAGATTACAATACCATTGCGAGAGTAACAATTACATAGATAAAAATCAGTTTGGATTCCGCAAAGGGAAAAATACAATAAG
This sequence comes from Centruroides vittatus, assembly GCF_030686945.1. Taxonomy (NCBI): domain Eukaryota; kingdom Metazoa; phylum Arthropoda; class Arachnida; order Scorpiones; family Buthidae; genus Centruroides; species Centruroides vittatus. Next base: position 54,262 of record NW_027122406.1, on the reverse strand, counting down.
TGCTCTAGACTCACTGGTCACATACATCAAAACAGCTAAGAAAAAAGGGGAGCATACTCTATTAATTACTATTGACTTCAAAGGGGCGTTCGACCACGCATGGTGGCCCGCCATCCTGGAAGCGATTAAACATACAAAATGTCCTAAGAATATTTTTAAGATGGTCGAGAACTATTTAAAGAAAAGAGAAATTTTCATAATCAATAATGGTAAAACTTATCTTAACAAGGAAATAAAAAGGGGCTGCCCCCAGGGGTCCAGATCTGGTCCCTTCCTATGGAATCTCATATATAACAGTCTACTGAAAATTGAAGGTACAATACCAAAGGAGTTTAACTGTAAACTCCAGGGTTATGCAGATGACACGCTATTAGCAATTACACATAGTAACCAAAAAGTTCTTCAGAACAGGGCGAACGAAATTCTTGAGAAAATCTCGCAGTGGAGTAAAATGATGAAACTGAAAATTAACTACGGGAAATGTCAGTGCATAGTATTCCCAAAATCCACTCCGCTTAAGAAAGCACTAATAATTAAAATGGATGATCAACGAATCAGGAACAGCACAGAGATTAAATATTTAGGTATCGTACTAGACAACAAGATGACTTGGAAGAACCATGTATATTACATATACGATAAGACTGTCAATACTATACACTCTCTAGCATCGATTGCAAGGAACAAATGGGGCTACGATAGTAAGGCATGCAGGTTACTCTACACGGCGGTAATTGAACCAATGATCACCTATGGATGTGAGATCTGGGGGGAAGCGGTTACAAAAACACGCATTAAAAGAAAACTTCTTTCAGCACAAAGGAAGTCTGCAATTTCGATTACAAAATCTTACAGGACAGCCCCTACTGACTCCACCCTTGTCATTGCAAACCTCCCACCAATTGACCTCATCATCATAGGAAAGGTCTGGCAATTTCTACAACTAAAACTATCATCGGGACGCATCAATAGGGAAACATACAATAGAGAAACAGAAAAAATAGGGGTCAAAGAAGAAGCAAAAAATACAGCTGACCACATACAGAAGTACAAACTGGATAAGGAACCGCAGGACTACGCATACCATCCTAGCTTCACGATCGACGAACACATCAATTTGAACGAAAGCGCTATAGCAAACGGATTATGTATCTTTACAGACGGATCAAAGTCAGGAGCGGGAGTGGGAAGTTCCATAGTCGTGAAAAACAAAGACAAAAACATCTACCAGGCTAGATATAAACTTCAGAACCACTGCACAGCAAATCAAGCAGAATCATATGCAATCTACAGGGCTCTCAATTGGATAAATGAAAACAGACAACACCACAAATTCAATCGGGTAACGATCTACAGCGATAGCAGAGTGGCATTGCATCAGATTAAAAACATGAACATCAAGCTGATTGCGGTTAGAGAAAGCATTAACATACTTAAACACCTAAGAAGTAAAATTAGAATTAATCTAAATTGGATAAAAGGGCACGCGGGTACTCAAGGTAACGAGAGGGCAGATCTTTTGGCTCGCTCGGCTCCGAATTGGACAAATAACTACAATTATAGTTACACTCCCATAACTTGGTTAAAAAAGAATATCAAGGAATTCATCTGGCAAAGGTGGCAGAAGAGATGGGATGAGGGCACAACTGGAAGAATAACACACGAATACATTCCAGACGTCAAGCAACGTAATAAATTCGAACATTTAATACTCAACTTCAACATAACCCAACTGTTGACAGGACATGGGAACTTTCGGAATTACCTCAGGAGGTTTATCAAAAAGACAGATGGTATGTGCCAATGCCCTCTGCAAGAAGCAGACACGCCACAACATATCATTTATCTCTGTCCAAACTTTACGAACCAAAGGAAAATTCTAAGAAAAAAGGTAAATGATGAAAATGAACTTTGGCCATGCGAACTGAAGAAGTTCATTAATAACAAGAAAATATATGCAGCCTTTAAAGAGTTCGCAAAAACTATTAACATTATAAACTGAATTCTCCTACTTAGTGGTAATAACAATATAGTCAGTCGTTATACGTTGAGCTTACAAAATTTGGTATTAACTACGTTAATAGCCTTTCGTTGTACATATGTAAATAGTCACGCCTTGTTAACTCCACGCGCTTAAATTTGTATTTCAACAATTTTTATGTTCCTCGTTCTATTGTTATGTAGTATTACCTAGCACTGTAAATACGATGTAAACGCCATGGGACTCCATGGACCACAACTATCTTTCATTCTTTCCTATCCCACTATCCCTTCACCTTCAACTTAACTCTTCAAACTTTCCTCCTTTTTTCCTCTTCTTATTTCTGGGCTATACCTATGAGTGAGGCCCATTAATAAAATTCTGGACGTATTCCACTTTGGAACATCGAATAATCTATTAATTGCAGTTAAGATGTGGTATTTAGTGGCAAAACGTTATAGTGATGTTTTTTAGATTAGAGAGCTTATAATGTGCGTTGCAGTTTCTTTCACTTCTTCAATCACTCACTGTTCAAAAATACCGGAAATTATAATTATTAATGCTTCCTGATGTAGCCCAAAGTTGGCTAATTGCACAAATTTATCAGTGATCTGGTAGGTAAGGTGATGAAATGAAGTCAGAGGTCAACTTCCAAAATATACGCTTTAGAGGAATTGAATGCATTTCGGACTGATTGTCCCTCATCAATCCAAATAGCAAGCATACAGTGCATTAAAAAATTATTAATATTACAAAAAATTATTTATCAGTTACATAATCTTTTAAATTATTTATTGTTATTTAAACTGTACCTATAAGCGAAATTTCCGGCATGTATATACCAGAAATTAAATGGGTATATGTACAGTGTACATTCTTTAATTAACGATTTGGTTAAGAGCAAGATCATCACGTTATATATATATATATATATATATATATATAAACTGGTTTTGACTGTAACATTATATATATATATGTTACAGTCAAAACCAGTTTTTAGTTAGAATGCGTTTTAACTAGTTGAAACTAGTTTATACTGGATGTCTTTGTTAAAACCCGTTTGTCTAGTTAAAACTAGTTTTAACTCAAATTCATTTTTGACTAGCAGTAAATTCTAGTTTGACTGTTAATTTACTGCTGTACATGTTTTGATTTTAGTTAAAACTAATTTTAGCTACGTAAATATGTTTGGGGAAAATAAATAAAGTTATGTATAGTGATTCGGGGAAGATGCCTAACATTTCGCTTATAAAGGAAATTATAGCAATAATTTGGGTTTTGGAGGCCTCTAACGAAAATATCGTATTCTTAAGAATGTTTTTCAAATAAAACTTTGGAGTATATGAAAAATAATTGTATATTGTGTTTGCAATGACGACTTTTTTTACTGTCTGGCATTTAGGCATCTCATCCTAATTATCCGGGTGAGATGCCAAATGCCATTACGGTACATTTAACAATACTAGATAACAAATATAATTGCATAAAATTAATTTTCGAATATCTTAACCAAATTTAATTTATTGCATATGTAGTACAAAGTACTTCATAGTAAGTATAACAGCACAGTATAAGTGTTGTTAAGTTTTCGCCCGTTCTAACGTGCTCTATAGTTAGCTGAAAGCTTTTTCAGTCCAAAAACCTTTTCGAGAAGTCCTTATATAATTTCTATGCTTATCCTGCAATAAAACGAGAAAACAAAAATTTATTAAAAATAGGCATATTGGAATTCAATTAACAAAAAATAGGCATATTGGAATTCAATTAACAAAAAATAGGCATGTTACCCCATGAAAAATGTGGCATCTTTTCCATTTGTCAGGGTAAGATCCTTACGTTGTATGTGTTCTAGCATGTCTGATCGTGATCGGCGGTAGCTCACAATAGAAACTTTAGAACCTTAACTACATCACAATTCCGCAATTTTTAATAAATTCTATTTTAACTTTTAGTTTTAAAATGATTCTAGAAACATTTCGCAACAAAAACTTCGTTCTTATCTTGCTTTTATTCTTCTCAGGTGTAGAAAATGAGGTAACGGTAGCCAACTACAGCTTTCCGCACTCAATATTTGTCCAACGATTCATCATACAAACACATGACAACATATGACGTCACGGTTTGAAAATATGAAAAAGTAGGCATCTTTCCCCGCTTACCATCTTACCACGAATCACTCTATATGTTGCAGTCAAAACCAGTTTTTAGTTAGGATGCGTTTTAACTAGTTTATACTGGATGTCTTTGTTAAAACCAGGGCTGTGTAGTCGGTAGATTTTTACACGACTCTGACTCTGACTCCGACTTTTTCTTACAATTCGACTCCGACTCCGATCCGAGGCGGACTTGTTAACAAAGTAGAAAATTCTGACGTCATCACGTGACCTCAGAATATTAGCATCAATAAATATAGTTCTAATAAAGATAGAACTTAGAAACTTTTTTATTCCAAAGCTAAAATATGCCTCTAAGTAATGAGTCAATACGATAATTTTTATTTTTCTGTTGTTATATATAACAGAAGAAAAGTGTAGCGATCGTTCAAAAAATAACCCCATCCCAAATTTTTGCATTTTTGGATTCGGGGCACCTCGAAATGTCGAGTATGCAAAACATTCGGTTTTTTCCTGTATGTACGAATGTATGAGAGGCACGATTTTGAATCGGAGTCGGATGGTTTAACACAGGAGTTAATAAGCTTGAAAATGGTTGAACTAAATCGGTTGGTACACATTCTAACGTCCGTGCGTACAGAAAAAAAAACCGAATGCTTTTGCACTTCTCTACGTTTCGAGGTTTCCATAGCATTAATGCCCTTTATACACACACTACTGTGCCAAATTTTGTTTCTTAAACTTTACACATTCTGAGATATTGTTTAATAGTTCAGAACAGAATAAAAAAATTAACAAATTAGACGCCAACATACGCGCGTGGACTCGCAAATTTTTCCTTTTATTTGACATGTTTTTGGGTTCGAGAGATCTCCAAACGTGTAGATTTGCAAAAAACTCGGAGAGTCAAATGTGACACGATTGAAATACTTTTTCGTTTTTTATATTCATAACAAGTTGGGAAAGTAAAAAGGAGTCAGAGTCGAGGGGATTTTTGACGACTCCGACTCCGACTCCGGCTAAAATAGCAAAACTCTACGACTCCGACTCCGACTCCACAGTCCTGGTTAAAACCCGTTTTGTCTAGTTAAAACTAGAATTTACTGCTAGTCAAAAATGAATTTGAGTTAAAACTAGTTTTAACTAGACAAAACAGGTTTTAACAAAGACATCCAGTATAAACTAGTGTGAGGTTCACCGAGGGTAGGAGATGGAGGATGATTCCTATCTTCTCTACCTCTTAACGGCACAAGACCTTGAGGTCCGACCTCGGTTGTCGAAAGGATGATTAAGGCTCGAGCGGTCAATGATTAGTTACGGATTTGGGATCGTAAGATCCCGTTTACGTCAGGAACTGACACCAATCTATCAAACTTCTCGCGGATAGATACGCGTTTTTCGGAAGCATAAGATGCCGATGATGAGGGTAATCGAGGAAGAAACGCACACTCTTCTAATATTAAACAAAAGTACCCGTTTATTTTGAGATTGATAGGGAATACATCAATTAACATATTTGGAAGTATTTATATCATCGAATCGAATTATTAAACCGCGTCTCGAGTGAACGGAGAGAGAGAGTTTACAAAACATCGCGAGTAGGATAAATACCTTAGTGATCCGGAGATTTGTGATCCTGAGATTTGCACAAAGTCCGAGGAACGAGAGTTCGCTTGAAAATAAGAGTCAATGGACTGTAGATAGATGAAATGGACGGCTTCAACGGCGGGAGATGATAATCCACGACACACACACACTTGACAGTTGTCGAAACTCTTTCTCTCTCTCCCTCTCTCGTCATCTTCGTTCGTTTTTCCTTTTATTTCGGGATCTTGGGTTCGAGATTTTGTGAAGTACGTCAAGGGTGGAAGTCCCTTTTGACCAATGGTGAATTACATGATATAATTATTTTTCAACAGTTAACTCATCTTCTACAAGGAAGTATTACCGTGGGAACGATGGTTTATGATTAATTTTTACGAGAAAATTTGTCGGTGTTTTTCCGTTTTTTTGTTTCTGTGTTTGATTTAACCCTAACTGTCGAAAATCGGTTGGCAAATAAAATAAAATTTTTAATCGAATCTCGTTATTCTTATATTCGAACCTTCACACTAGTTTCAGCTAGTTAAAACGCGTTCTAACTAAAAACGGGTTTTGACTGTAACATATATATATATAACGTGATGATCTTGCTCTAAACCAAATCGTTAATTAAATTAAATTTAATTTAATTTATATACAATTTATACTTACATAGATTGTAATCAGCTAACTTCGGACTACATCAGAATTTTCAATATTTCTACTAATTAAAAGTTTGAAATAATTAAATATTATCCTTTTAAATAGTAACATTGTTGTTGATGGTATTTTGGCTTTGCTTTGCTGATAATCTTACATTCATTCAGAATTTCTAGTTTTTAATTTACGTTCCTGGCTGTTCTATTTAACAAAGGAAAGGTGCAGAGATCAATCAAAAAAATTACCTCCATGATCTTTTAATTTTAAAACTCAGGATTTTGAAATGTCGAGGAATTCAGAAAAAGGTTTTGGGTTTTTTCTGTGTATAAGGATGTTAGTGTGTTTATGATTGTATCGTACACGACTTTCTTCATCTACACTGAAGCTTAATAACTTCTGTGCTTCGAAAATATCTGAAATTTTGCAGGGAGGTTTATGTATTAAAAAGATTGATACTGTTAAATTTTGATAATTAATTAAAGGGCACAAAGAAGTGAGATAGATGGGTTCGTGTGTTATGTCTTGAGTAGAATCAGTGTTAATAGAGAATTTTAGTCGTTATTAGCATTCATGCTGTTTTGTAAAACTCTCTTGTCTTGAAAAATTTAAGATTCTTTCTGTTTTATCAAATTAATATTAGAAAAATTTATAAAATAAAATTTCATAACAGATAGCGTCACAGGTCTTTTGGCATTTTTGCTGGAAATGTTACGGAACTACGGAACTTGTTGCAGGATTTTTTTTAAATTAAATAAAAATTGGCTTGAGCAGTTGTTTATATTTTTTATGCACAAGAAAAGGTTTTTTCATATGCTGATTAATATATTTTTAAAACTGTGATTAGTGTATGTTTTATTCAAGTGTAATGATTTGCTAAATTATATTTTGAATTACAGTAGAGAACCGAAAATCGGAAACAATTGAGAACTGGGATTGTTCAGATTAGTGATTTGTTCCGATTAACGATTATGTACGAAAAAATACATTAACCTGTCCGATGTTCAAATTTTTCTCCGTTACGTGTCGCTTTGTGTTGAATTTTTCTCCGTTGCGTGTCGCTTCGTGTTGAATTTTCGTCATTTTTAAGCCTAACGAAAATTTTTATAATAATAATCGAGGCTATCGTATCGTTAAAAATTATTTCTTTATTTTGTACAAACAAAATAAATATATTGAAGAATATAAAAACATGAAAAATATACTTTAGAAGTAAATTTAGTATCAAAAACGTTCGATTCAGCACGACACAGTCAGACTGAAAATCGTTCCGATACCGGCGATTCCGATTACCCGGGTTCCGATTAACGAGTCTCTACTGTATTATAAGTATGCCTACATTTTTTGTGAAGCACGATATTTATGTTAGAACACTACATATAAGTACATATAGGTAAAAAATTAATATTTACTTTTAAGTATTAAAATTAAATATTAATTTTTCACCTATATCTACCTAATAATTTACTTTTTGTTGCTTCTACATTGTCTACTTGGACCTTATTGATAAATAGGACTTTTTATACTGGTGTAGTTTCTAACAAAAAAAGAGAGAAACTCTGTCAAAAATCAAAACAAACTACACATATAATATGTATAGTTTGTTTTGACTTTTGACTACGACTTTGTGAATGTTCGAACTCCCCAGAACTAAAAAGATCCCCGGAACCAACTTTAGCAATAAAAATTTCTTATTGCACTTTTCCCACGGATTCAGAAATGAATCACAAGGAACTAAATCCAAAATGTGGTAATTGGAAAAGAAGAGTAACGTGACCAACATTATAAAAAGGGGAACAGAGAGGGAGGAGAGAGTCCCGTTACGCCGATCAAAACAGTTACGCAGTGTCCGTCCCGTTACGCCGTGTCTGTCCAGAAGGAAGCCGACGTCAGAGTACCGAATACTCCTCCGAATTTCCGTAGAGGACCTCCTCCACTCGAACAACGAGGTATGATTTCCCAATCCTTGTGAACTCTCTCTCCTGGTACCCCAAAGGTTAGGTGAAGCGATGTATTCCAAAGCGTATATGTTAATCTAGTTTGTTAAAACATTTTTGTTGTTTTCTAATCGATTTCAATTATTCGAATATCGCCGACGCTCTATTGTCAAACCCATCCTCTTCCTCCACTCGCGTAACGCATAACGCGTAACAAAACCAAATCGCCATCCTCGACAGTGGGCGGATTTCACCGACCTGTTAGCCGAAATAAGGAGGTACGATTACGCCATACTTTCCGGTACCCAAAAGTTCTTCTCTTTGTTAATCAGAAACTGTACAAGTATAATAAGTTTTATTCATAAACACGGTCAAAGTAGACAATATAGAAACAAAATGTACTTTATAATATTTAAAATGCCGATTAACACAAATATTTGAACATGCAGATGGGATTAATTCTAACTATTCCGGATTGTCAGCGCTTCGCTATGTATTAAAGTATATGAAACACGTTAAATAACGAGTATGAAAATTTTTTAACTAAACGAGTTAAATAATATACTTATGTGTTTTATTTAACTAAGTTAAATAATGCCCTTAAGTATATACAGGGATTGTCAGAAGAATAAAAATGGGCGATTATCATTTTTCTTGACTTCAAATATTAACCAAATCATGAATTTCATGAATTTAATTACATATTCTATAATTCTATAAATCGTTTTGATTTTTATATTACCTGCTTATATTGCCTAGTCTTTTACTTAAAAATTTCATGGGGTTTATATTGTTCACGTTTTCTTTATTATAATAATATAATTTCACTATTATTTACTACTTTTATTTATAGTTTCATTTTATATTATATAAATAATGCTGCTGTTAAAACTTTTTAATAGAATTCATCTAAAGGCAATCGTATAGCTTTCCAAAAAATAATGGAATTAAATAAATTCAAAGAAATGAAGAGATTCAACGAACGTTCTGGTATTATAATGATGAAAGAAAAAGTTGCTTTTATAGCTTTTCAGCTTCTCATGAAAGTAAAACTTATTCCTTTCGGAATTGAAAATTTTTTGATATCTACAGATCAACTATATGCTAATAATATGGCATTTGGTATAGCAAAGAAATTTCCATACAGGAAGAAAATCGACAAAGTGTAAGTTACTAGAATATCTTACATTGCGTTTTGCTTGCAGTATATGTTTAAAAAATATGTGAAGTCAGGGTTATACTTGGCCTGCTGTAAAGTCCGGGTTGACTATAGGATGGCTATATTTTTATTGCTTAATGGAGAAAGAAAGATTGTAAAATCTGCGATCTCCAGTCTGGTCCAGACACCAGCTAGGATAGTTCCAACTTCGTGTCCTAACTTGCGATTGTTACAATTCGTTTTTCTTTAAACCGAGTCCGAGTTGCTGATTCGGGAAATAAGTTTGTATATGGAGGATTGTATTGTATTCGAGTGGCGGAGGGGTCGTGTCAATTCGCGAGATGGAGGAAAGACAAATTCACTATATAAACTAACTATTTATTGATATAATCTGGATTTAACACATAAGATATATACATAGCAGAGCGAGTTTATAAGGACCGCTTAAAATGCTAGCTAAACAAACACAAGTATACTAACGGTAACTATTGGCTAACACTTTGCCGACGGAGAAAGTTACAAAAATTCATATTACTTGGAGCATTGTGAGAGAATCAATATCTTTTTTCTTAGGGAGACCTTTACCTCTTAGGCAGGCCAGACAATTACGGCATGGCTCTGCCTGGCATACTTCGGTTGCCCAAAAATAGCCTCCTAGCAGTTCACTCGGGACGTGATTTTTCGACCTTATTTTGGTCTCGAGGAGTCCAACAGACTCCATTTTTTATCTTAAAATTGTAAAATTTCTGGCTTCGCTTAAAAAATTATTATTACATCTTTGTTCTTTTAATTTTTTCTACTTTTAAACAGTATAAGATATTTTTATGTTGACACAAATGCTTTATTTGCATGGAGTTTAATGTAATTTGATACGAATAACGCAAAAAATAAACACATCAAATTTCAACTCGCTGTAATTTATCTCATGTTTTACCGATTGCCATCGGGTTTGTTTGAAAATATCGAAGAAATATGACTCAACAAAGTGAAGTCAGTAGAAATTTCGTACTACTGCGAGAAAATTTGTCAATAGACCCACTTTTCCTCCTATCGAAAGTCAATAAACGCCTATTTTCAAATGCTTCTTTCTGAGTTGTAAATCGATCAATTGACAAAGTTTTTACTTTCTTTTACTCACAAAAATGTTGTATTTATGATTCATCAGATATTTTCTTTACATTTTTACACATGAATTTCATTTTTAATGTTTTATGTCATATAGTCGTGTGTTAGACTTAACTCGATCACCTAATATAAAACTTGACATCGCTCAAAATATTATTCAATCCATCAAAATTCTTTGCTTATAGTGCTTTAATTCTTTGCTTATATATCAAAATGTTTAGATATAAATGTTTTCTGTGCGTGAAATAAAGCAATCAAAAAAATAATGGGTGGCCCATCAAAAATTCGGTAATTTACGAAAGGGTGTCGTTACGACATGATGTTGAAGGCGTAAATTCATATATTTATAACTAAAAATATTCTTGAAATTTCATCAAAAAAATGCATTTGTGATAATACCTAAATGAAATTCTTACGAAAGAAATAATAACTCTACAATTAGCGCAATTCGTATTCGCAAAATTAATTTTGGAACTTTTTGTCGCTGTTATAATGAGACATCGCTGAGTTTAATAATAAATTGCGATATCTCGTTTCAAAATCACGCTAGAATCGATTTTTTTCTTGATATAAAAAATTATTGGGAGAAAAGAATTGATAGCAAAAAAGATGCTTGCGATGGTTGCGATCGACAATAGCGATTATCAGGAGTATGGTTTTTCCCCGATTTTTTCTTACCCCTATAGTCGCGAGGATTCTGTGAGACGCCGGCACCTTTTGACTGTTTTTTCCGAGTAAACTCGGCGTGCAATAAAAACTTTATTTATTGCATTTTTCGCAGTTCGAAAAGATTGGAGAACTTATATTTTTCAAATTTTTTGAAAAATTTCAGAATAAATGCGACAAAAAACCACCAGAGGGCTTCTCACAGAAGCCAGGCGATTACAGAAAAGCTAGTCTAGGGGCTGAATTTTTTATATAAAACATACGCTGGCCATTCGGGTTTGCTTCCGATGCAGTCATATTCTGAGTAAATTTTCATTCAACAGGAAATAGTCATCCGCTGAATCACAGGAAGTCAAGGCAAAATGCATAAAGTGATAAATTTTTATCTTTCCGTTTTACCAGATGTTTCAAAATATTAACTAATATATTACTTTAAATTTATGTTAAAATATTTATCTCTTTTTAAATTGAAATTTTCCCTAAACCTCAGGTTCTAACAAATGTATTTTTAACTCAATTTTAGAATTTTGCGCATGTTTGAAAGTGGAATTATGACCAAGTTTAAGAATGATGAACTACGAAAGCTGAACAAAAATCGACCATTAAATTCAGAAAACTCCGTGACTGAAGATGTTTTAAATATAAACGATTTATCCGGACCGTTTTCAATTCTAGTAATTGGATTTATTTTATCACTTGTCACTTTTGTTTTTGAATATCTCACAGTAAAAGTATATCGATATTTTTGTTGATTATATATTTATTTTTGGTGCACGTGTACTATGGTAAAGCGAGAGAAGAGAACGCAGGTTTAAGAAAATCGTTCTATTTTCATTACTATGGGACAAATTAAAAAATGAATTATACCGAGGTATTCTGTTATTGTTATTCTCCTTAGAAAATGTTATTTTTAAAATCGTGACAATAGATTGTTATAAGAAATATATCTAAAACATCCTTTTTAGTCAGCTATTCAACTTGGTTTGGTAAGATGACGCATTATCAGTGGAAGTGTTCTCATAGCGTCTTGGTCACTTTTGCAGATATCGCACCTCAAGATATCGCATCATCATTCTAAGTGTTTGACATAATAACAAATCAGAAGAAATCAACACAGCTTTATTTGTCATCGAAATGAGAAAATATTTAATATATATAAACGTAATAAAATAACTGATATTGTGTTTGAAACATAAGAATTACACTTGATTTTTTTTCACTTTTTTCATTTTTGCCACACAAAGCAGGACAATTTATGTAGAAAATGCAGGTTTGTATAATCAGATTTTACATGTTAAATATTAAAGCTAGTCTGATTTGGAAGGAGTACGAAAATACGTTCAACGTTTTCATTCTCATAATATGCTTCAGATTGTCAATTAGATGAAATATCTAGCTCTCATTCTTCATTTCATAGTGATAATGATGACTATGATTCCAATCGTTTTCTCTATCATTTCTGTTATTTGGTTTTGTTCATTAATTCACTCTGTGAAATTTATGTTTACTTTTTCAGTCTATTTATTTTGGCATGTCTTTTTTTGTCTTTGTTTAATGTTCGCTTATAATTGTCTTTCTCTTACGCAAATTTCATCAGTTACGTTAGTAGCAGATTGTTTTCTTTTCGAAGTGGAAAAGAGAAGATAAGAAGAAATATCCATAAGAAAGCAAACGTTTTGTAGTTCATGACCGTGTCTTCTTTGTACGAGTAGGTCTGATAGCTTGCAATTCGAAAATGTTTTACAAATTTTTTCGCTTTTCGTAATTGTGAAAACAACTCAAGATTTCCTTTAGTGAAATTTCCATTTTTAATTTTAGTTCTTCAAGTTTTAACTGGAATGTTAAATTGTGTACTTTCTGCTTGTAAAGACATTATATTTGTTATTAAAATAGAATTACCTGCATTTTTTAAATCATCCCGATTCCATAATCTTTAGTTCGTTTTTATAAGTGTTTGACATAATAATGTTTTCTATACCGGTAAAGTACACAATAATACTGTACTCTATAGATATATAATTGGAGTAGGTAGTCTTCTTATATAAAAACATAGCCTAGAAGAAATCAGCGTTATCTATCTTCTCTTCGTGTAGGTCTTCTCTTTTAAATACAGAGAAAAGACATTCTCACTTTATCTTTTCTGTACTCTGCAAAACAATAGAGAACTTACGCTAACACTTAAAGTTATATAATATGGCTGTAACTATTATCAACCCATTAATACGCATAGTTTTTTTTATAAATAAGCTTATTAAAAATATTACAATGACATAAAATTTCATACATTTAAGTTCGTTAGTCGCAAAAATAATTTCTTTGTAAAATGCCCAAACTCTAGATATAATAGTGGATTTAACAACGTGTTTTTCTTCCTCACCGTTTATTGACTACTAAAAGAAATAGTGCCACTTGCTGCAAACTAAAAGAAAAACCTGTCTGCGTTTCAACCCCCGGCCTCTTTTTTCGCTTTATCATAAAGCGCATAGGGTATACTTACTGTATTCTGTTTCTGCAATGCATGATGTAAATTGAATTTAATATTAATACTAAAATAAACAAATTTAAAAACTTTTTAGGCTTTAACTACTCATTTTAGATAATCCTTAATCTAAATGTATTTCACTACTATTCTCACACTAAGCTATAGTATAAAAATGAGATCTCTACACTATACTAAACTCTTCAATATAACAGGTCGATGTGGAGAGTATAAATTGCAAATTTTTACTATAGAGAAATGGTAAAAAACTGGAACAGCATTATTAATAATCACTGTAAGATAGTGACTGTAATTAGCGCAGTCTGTTGCAAATATTTCCAAATAAACCTCGTGGTTTTGTAAACCTTCTTAAATGGTGTCGAGTAAACCAGAGGTTTTTAACATAAATGCCTATGTAGGTTGGTCGGGACCACAGAAAACTGAGTACTTAACTGACAGTGTCGAGTTATATCTATGACGACTTATGCGGACGAGACTGTATTAATATACAGGGTAAGTTTTTATCTTGATACAATGAAATAACTTAATTGGATCTTATTATTTTGGGAAAAAGGTATAGATAAAAGTTGTAGTGTTTCGAAGGGCCAATCAATTGATGATCTTATAAATTTATTTGAAGTTGGTCTTTTCATGAGAATGTCATTATTCAAAACAAATTTGCAATCAGTTAACAAAGTTACAATGAAATGTTTTTCACTTCAATCTATAATAATACTTTGTAGGTACTATATGTAGGTCAATGACTCATAAACTAAATACCTTACAGTTTATTTTCTGTTAGTAAAATAAATTTAATTTTATAGCTAGTAGGATATCTCTTGGTCATCGTGGTATCCTTATTTTTATGGCAAACAAAGAAACATTCCCCAGCTCTGCCACTCGATGGCCATGCTTACTTCTATTAAGAACTGCTTTTTTTTATATGGATAATCTAATGGCCAGTATATCTGGTATAATTGCATCTCCGAGGAAACTATGGAGGATGAAGAACAAAAATGAATACAGTGTTTGCAGAATAAACGTAAGCAAGTCATAAGTGAGCTGCACAGAATACTGCAGTAATTGCACAATGACTGCATTTAGGAAAGTGATGTTTCATTTTATACTGAAGACCTATTTAAAGTTACAAAAAACGCAACTAAGCTCATATATGTTAAACTACTAAGCTAGGCTGAGGTCTTTACTCGCGAGCTGCAAATCAAGCTATGAATTTTAACCCGATCTGAAAGCTGAGCTTGAATGAGTTGCAGAATAGTCCATTTATAAAATTAAATGGCATCTGTAATATGTATTTATCCTGATAAACAGTGCGTTGTGTATTAATTTTTTGAGTTGCAACTGCTCTATTAGAGAGCATTTGCTTTTACAAGGCAGCAACTATTAATATTTTTTCTGAATTGGACGCAATCGTTATTCTAAAACTGGTTACTTTTATCATTGTTTTATTATTTAAACAATAATTAAACATTCGCATTAACATAGGTAAAAATGACAACAGTTTATACAGACATTGATATAAAGTTCAATTAAAATAAAATGTTGTCAAGCAATAAATCTTGTAAACGTTACGTGAAGAAATTTACCTCGAGTTGTGTTAAACTATGAGCTAAATTGAAACTCTGGATTCCAAATTTGAGACCCGAGTTGACTGTGAAAATTCTAAGCTGCAGCTCATTTGGTATAATTTACTGCCTGTACAGCCTAGTTGACGTCCCAGAGTGATCTATATATTTATTTTTAGTAAGAAATATTATTTCGTTTTAGAAACACAGTAAATGAAGTGTGTATTCGGAAAAAATCTTATACACGTTCTTGCAAATATTGGCAAGAGCATGCAAAACATTTTCTCTCTGCTCTGGCTTGTAGCAAAGCGATACTATCCGCGATGCTTCAAACAGCATCATGCTCCACAACAACAAAATGTGTGGAAGCAGTGGAAGCAATATTGTAATTTTTCAGCCATAGAACCAAAACAGGAGTACTTCCAGCACGAAATTTCATACACATTGGTGGTTATTCAGAGATGTAGTAGATTAAAAGGGATATGATGTTCGTTTGCCACATACTTATATTATAATGAATCGATTATGAATATTTACAATATTTTGTATAAGAGTTTGAGTATTATAGTTATAAGCCTACTGTCTCATTGAATATATTTTATATAATTTTAAAATTAATTAATTTAATACATTTAATTTATAGAATGATCAAATCAAGAACTTTCTAATTTTAATTTCAAAAACTTTATGTATATGTTATGGACAAAGTGACTATGAATGATGACCAACATAATTGGACATTGTAATATATTTCAATAATTTATCAAATTGACCGGTCATTATGAATACTGCTACCATTTAGTCTGGCAAAGTGATAATACGTTGAGGAGTGATCATCCGACTTACGCTAGTCAATTAAAACTTACATCTTAGTTGCGCATGCGTATTGCATTTAGTACCAAATTTTAAATGTATATGACCAGTAGTTAATCTTTCTTCTTTGACAAAAGTAACGATAATTAAGTGATATAAATAATCGCTTCAACAA
Source organism: Centruroides vittatus (assembly GCF_030686945.1). NCBI lineage: Eukaryota > Metazoa > Arthropoda > Arachnida > Scorpiones > Buthidae > Centruroides > Centruroides vittatus. The sequence goes on along the minus strand of NW_027122406.1, from coordinate 37,989 downwards.
CCGATTAAACGAGTTAATAGCAGAAAAAAGTGACAACAATCAAATTTTTAAAAATCAGCGTATTTGTCAATGATACAAAAAGTGAAAGAGTCCAAAACGAAAGTTACTTCTAAGTTGCCGGAAGAATATCAGTTAACAGTAATTTGAAATAATTCACAAAAAATAAATATTTCTAAGTGAAATAAGTGGAGTTTTTTTTTAGTCAAATTTAAAATTCGGTACTAAACATGATACGTACTCGCAACTGAGTGCCAATTGGCTAGCGTATGTCAGATGATCACTCCTCAACTAGGTGATAGCAGTATTCATAATGACCGGTCAATTTGATAAATTAATCAATATTTATCACACTGAGCGCCCTTTTTTGGTCATTATTCATATTGCCCGGTCATTATAAATAATGACCGATTAATCACTTCGTCTATAACATATATAATACATAATGAAAAAGTATGAACACGGTACTTTAAAACTTTCAAAATTATAACCTGAGGTAAATAATTGTATGTTGTTCTCATACTTATGAAGAGCAGAATTTAAAATTGATTATAAATCTATAAAATTTTAACTTATTCGAATCTATTTTATCTGATATGTTGCAATGCGAAGAGTAACATTTCGTAAAGAGTTCTTCATTTTATCTGAAATATAATAATTCTGATAAATACTTATAAATAATTTTACTCAATCTCTACATTATATAAATTTATTTTGTTTTTATATTTATTATCAAATAATACTTTAGTTAAAATCTATAAACATAATATCTCAACTAAAATATAACAAGAATACAACTTTTGAAATTGAAATTGTTCTAAATTTTTCGAATTTTTAACAAAATTGAACATATGTACGAAAACCGGCACAAAGGAATACTTTGCCACATATTTCATTTATCAAAAAATTGTGGTTCATTTACAGCATTTTACAGCTAAACCTTTTACTTATGTAGAATAATATGCATTCCTCTTCAGGCTACAAAACCAAAACTATTTACAGATGTATAAAAACTAAAATATGAAATACAATATAAATATTAAATCCTTATTGCAATGAAATAATTCACATTTTTATCGATTATGCACGGATAAATTATCACCAAAGACCAGTTCACTTACAGTCATGCAACGTATACCTAACGTGACCATTTATTTTTTGACTCAAAACGGGACATTGGTTTATTTAGGTTAATTAACAGGTAGTCAATAAAAAAACACTTTTTTAAAGTTATTTATTCAGAAAAAGTCAGTTAGCTTAAAAGTTACGAATTAAAAAATATATATAACCCGAAACGTTTAGTTATGTTTATATTTATCAGAGGAACAAATTTGCTTTAATATAGCTGGTGATGATTTTAAGTAAGAATGAAACTCTTGGCACGTTTTTTTTATATTCACCTTAATTATCAACATCGCCTTTAGAACTGAAATTTGTAACTGGGTCTTCTCAGATGGCCACAATTTGTTCATCATAAAAAATACTCTTTCTACTGGAGCATTTGTAGCAGGCAAACATAAAATATATTCAATTAAAATAGAAAAGTTTTCATGCTGAAGATTGTTGGCTTGAAAGTGTTTGAATACTTCTACCCAACGAGTTTCCGTGGAAACATTTAGATTATTCTATTCGGTTACTTTATCCGATGTAATGTAGTAACAAATTAACGAAAATTCGTCAAAAACTTCTGCATCTTTATTACAGTCAATATATTCCTTTTCAATTAATACATCCAGAGATTTTTGAACGTCTTCCCATGCGGGGACCTTTTTTAAATCTGCCCAATAAAATATCTCCATTTCTTTGGTAAGAAAGCAAGTCCACTGCTCCAGATATTCACGGCTTGTTTGATAAAACTCTGTAGCCGCCCTTTTCACAAACTCTTCATCTATGTCAGTAACATTATCTTTCGATTTCACTATTAATTGACGGACCATAAATGGAAGAAACTGATTGGTCTGTTTCTGAGTCAAATTGTCTTTTAGTTGATTGATTTCTTTTGCAGCTTCAATTGCCGATACAGTCTGACCTTCCAGTTTCAATACAGCTTGATGAAAACTTGCTGACAGAGCGTGTAAAAAATAAAGCCACAATTCGGATGTGGGATCTTCAAAAAAGTTTTTTAGTAACAGGGGACATTTTTCAATACTCAAAAAGTAGTTTTTTAATGGCTGATACATTTTTAAAACCCTTTCCAAGGCAGGCATAAGAGCAAGCCATCTAGTTTTGCTATAGTCGAGCATTTGTTGATATTCCGTTTCAGTTTCGGCGCAAAACTCCTTTAGAGCTTCAACTCGAATCGTGTAAATATAAAAAAATGAATATATCTTCACAATAATGCTTTCGTAATCTAAGGGTAGCCTGTCTGCAGCAGATTTTATTGCATTGTGAATTACATGGGCTCCACATCCAATACCTATCAATGGCTTTTTCAGTGATGATTGCAATTTCGTTAACACATTGTTAGTTCCTCGCCTAGCCGCACCTCGAAATTGACGTTGGCATTGTCTCCGCAAAATGCCACGACTTTTGCTGTCAAATTATTATCTGTCAACACTTGGTTTAAATAATCGACAATGATGTCAGAAGTCTCACCTGGTTGGTCTTGGAGATCTAAAATTTTTACTTGCACACCTACGTAAGGTTGAAAAAAGCGCAGTAGAATAGGGTATATTTTCTTGTTGCCGTGGTTTGAAGCGTCGTTTAGTATTGTAATCAGTGGCGTAGCGCCAGTGTCAGCCGCCCGGGGCGGAGGAAAATTTCGCCGCCCCCTTATTTAGGTATCTCAATTTAAAAGACTAAAATATTCAGTAATTCTAAGGAACTTTTCGGCAAGAACAATCATCATTATTGTGTATTGTACAGGTTACAAATAAAAAAGTCATGTATATATGTTTTACAATATAATAATCACATTTATTATAAAAATGTTTACACGTATGCCACTTATCCACACTGTAATCTAATTTGCAGGTGTTATTAGGCTATACAATATTGAACACTATTCTTTATATGATAGAAGTCATTCTCGCTGAATATTAGTCTTAAACAATCCAAGCACAAAATAAAATACATGAATCCCTACAAGTCGGTACAGACGTGTTGCCAGTCGCTACAATGAGCAAGATGTCATTATTATAGATTAATTTAAAGAAAGGGGATTCCCCAGTTTCGTGACAGAATAAGTAATAGAAAATTCCGTGCTCATTTCAATCGGTCCGAATCGTAGGTGCGACAAAAATATGAAATGAAATGGTTCAAATTTTTACAAGATATTATTATTATTTATTGTAAAATCTTGCCGCCCCCTAAAAGTGCCGCCCGGGGCGGGCCGCCCCTGCCGCCCCCACTACGCTACGCCACTGATTGTAATACAATTGGACTTATCAAGATCATCTTTTAATTCTTTCATTGCTGTAGGCGTCAAAACGTTTACTACAATAGCTTCTGATTTCGTACGCGCGCATGTAAATTTGGGATCAAAACATGATTGAATTAATTTCGACGCACAATCATTAGAGCGAAAACTGTGGTTTTCTTGTATCGTATGATAAGCCCAGACGCCTTCTGCCGCGGCGATATCCAAATCCTTTAAAGTTGGTGCGTCCGATTTCTTGAAAAAGGTTAACATCGAAGAACTCGAAGCGGCGGTACGATCGGCATTTTTATGTTTTTCAGACTTTAAATGCTGTTCAATATCACTGGCACCACCATGGGAAACGCTAAATTTTGCACGACACTTTTCACATCTGACATCTGAGGGAGTATTTATTTGCTCGATAAACGGATATTTTGCTTGTAAGTTAACATTGAACGTATACTTGCGTTTCGGCATTTTAACTTATGATTCCAAAACAAAAGAAGTTTAAGTTATTTACTAGGTACACGAGCATCAAACAACAACAAAACAAATATCGAGAAGTGGGCGAACGAGAAATCTGCCAAACAATTAGTCAACAAAGCGCGAGCGATGACGTCTTCGCCACTCTCGGCTATCGTCGCGTCAACCGACGACGCGGTTTGCTCTCGCACACCGATCGCGTTCGGCCGCCGGCGCGACGGCCGTCCGGCCGGCTCGACTACTCAAATTTTCGCGCGGTTTCAGAAAACGGGACAATTTTGCGTCCCAAAGTTCATTTCGGGGACACCGGGACTCGTAACTCTAAAAAGGGACAGTCCCGTTCAAAACGGGACGTCTGGTCACGTTACGTATACCTTATCTTATCCGAGACTACGGCTTTTATTGTTGATTCCACACATCATCTATCGTCATATTTTTATTTGAATTTATAAATTTCTTACTACATATTAATATGATATGTTCATTTTTTGTATTTTGCAACCTGAAAGGGATGTGTTTTCCTATCAGAAATGCATAACATTATAGGTTTTTACTCTCTGCTCCGTGGGCACTAAAATAGACTCTTTTATCAAGCCCATTATGGGTTCGGCCAGGCCCACAATAGGGCGGCCGGGTGGTGAAGGACAGGGACCGACATATTCGGTCGGACCACCCCTCGAAACATGCCTGGGGATTTCCCGAATCGTCCACGATTCGATCCCGGGTACTCCAGAGCAGTAGGCTGTCACCTTGACAACTCAGCCATCCAACCGTCAAATTAGTTCTATTTATGTTAAGGATAAAATCTTGTACAATTGACTTTATTCGATACACTGTGTATTTCTCTACTTCGTATTACTTATAAATATCAAAAAGATAACTAGATGTTACTTGTCAGCAACTTCAGCCAGTTTTCATTTGTATAGATAAAGATAAAGGTTAATGTTACCTTAGGTTCCGAGATGGCGGCGGTGGAAATTTTTCCCTATCTTGGCGACTGCGGCGGGGAAAAAATTTTTTCCCTAGAGTCGTGACGTCGACGCCGTTGAGAATTTTTCCCCGTTCGGTTTCAACCCTGAGATCGACGTTGCCGAGTATCCTGTAACCTCGAAACGGCGACGGTCGTGTGTAAATTTGCGACGGTAGAGGGAGCCTTTTCGTGACGTCGTGCGAGAGTAATATCGGCGGGAAATTCGTAGTTGTGTTACGAACGAATATGCAAATGCTCGATCTGTGACGTGATTTCTGTTCATTTCAATGCAATTTTATGCAAATCGACTAGTTTCCAGTTGGAATCGTTTACTGCAGTGTTGCGACGAATTGCGTATTGGAATATTTGCTGTTTATTTTTCTGGTTACGATATTTCATTTTTTTTCCTCACCACCTCCCCGCGTTTAGTTTATTGCCAATTATTCGATAATGAGTAGTTTTGCCGATTTGAGTTTCAACGACGAATTTCGGTCGAGTTGCACCACACGTGATTTCTACAAGTTAATGGAAGACGACTTCTTGGAGCTAGGTTTGCCTCCCCGTATCGATAACGCATTGAGATTTCCGAAATTTGCTGTAAAATTAGGCATACAGCCGACCGAGTCCGTTTGCATTCCGTGCGATTCTAAATGCAAATTATATCATCGGAGTAATAGAGAAAGCTGTTTCTTGCGAAGTAGTAAGTGCGGAACGAAGACTTCTGCCTTTGAAGGAACATTTAAAAGTAATTTTGGCCACATTTCTTGGGGTTGCATTCTGTCGTTTATATGGCCAAGTAGTAATAAATCGAACAGAGGGAAACGCCAATCGACCAATAAAAGAGCAGCCGAATCGAAAAGAACAGGGAAGAAAAGAGCCGTACCAAGAGAAAAGGAAAGTATCCAAGCTGGCAAAACCGAAGAAAAGAATGGATCGGAAAGGAAAAAAAAAGTAGGAAGAAGTAGGCAACCACCATCGAAAAGTGAGTAAAAATATTCTTTTTTTTTTTTTGGTTATTTCGGTTAACGTCCGCGGAGTCTGCAGAGAAATTCAAGATGGCGGCCGGAAACGCGGCCATCTTGAATCGAGGGAAAAATTTTTTCCCCGTCGCAGTCTCCAACGTAGGGAAAAATTTCCCCGCCGCCATCTCGGAACCTAGGGTAACATTAACCAAGATGAACATTATCTACATTTTCATAATATCTTAGAATTTTCTTCTTTAGTAAGCCTACTCTTTGCAACTCGTGTTTTTCGTACACAATATTTTTAGATCCATCTAAATAATATGAATTATACGTCACACCAATTCAATTCTATCTTTTTTCTATAAGTTAGGTTATTGTCATTTAATCAAAAAGAAAAAAAAACGCAATTCTATAAAATATTTTAAATTAAAAACACATTACAAAATGGAAAACGACTAATGTTTATTGTTCTATATCATATTAATAATGTTAAAATATACATATACTCATGACATAAAAATTAGCACCAAACAGGAGTCGATACACCTTAAAATATATTTTATTTTTTACCATGGAAACTACATTTTCTAATTCTATTTTTTTTCAAATTTATTTAATTTATCTATTATCAAGAATGTTACAAATATCACAAATTAGGCAATTTTTTCCTATCAACATATTTGTATTTTATATTAAAAAATCTGTATTAAGATATATTTTAATAAAAATTACAATATTGATTAACATTCCTTTCATATTTTAGTCCACTTTCAAAAATCTACGTACTGTAAGACCCCGCTTAACGTGGGGAATGCGTCCCTAGACGACAAAGCGCTAAGCGAAATAGTGTTAAATGAGACGATTTTAACATAGAATAAATAGGGATAGGGAAACGCGCGACGAAAAAATAAGAAAATTTTATTATAATTTTAAGTTATTTTTATAAAAATTTTTGCATAATAGTATATGTTAAATAACACATAAACATATGTGCACAGAAATGTAAAGTTAATTTTTTGTGACGGAGGTCCTCGCTCTTCTGAAATTCTTATATTTTGTGATGAAGTCTTGTAGTTTCATTGGTCGCTTTTTTTTTTTCTTTAAGCAAATGTCGGTAGCAGAAGATCGCATCCAAAATGCCTTGTTTTGCTTTGGCACTCCTATCAAACTCTGGGTCATTCGGTAAAATTTGATCAATGATTTCGGTTATCGTTACCAAACTTTTACTAGGGAAAACTGTAGAGAAAATTTTTGAGTTCTTCAACTTCAGAATCTCCATTTTCCTGTTTTACACGAATTCCTTGTTCTGCCAGTTCTTGAAGCTCATCGTTGGTAAGGCACTTACCAGAAACCCGCAGTCACTCCCCAATATCCTGCTTGTCTACATCTCCTGTATCGATTAAGTTGACAATTTTATCAACCTAACGATGCAGCGATAGGCTCTTCTTGATGAGAATTCTTGGATACCTTCAGCCATATCTTCTTCCACACTCTGTTCACTTCCTGTTGGCATCAGTTAATTCTTGCCAAGCGTAGTCGATATATTTCTTATGGCATCCAAGATGTTATATTTTTTTCAAAATTGCACAAAACAAACATAGATTTAAGGGAAGTACAGCGCTATGACAAATTGCCACCTTTTGCTGATTGGTTCATGTTTGGGAATAATTGTATTATATTCGAGTCAATGGAATACCGCATTAATTTGAATCAGCGTAAATTTTGAGCTATTTTTAGGGATCAAGCAGACAGCGATTTATTGAATCAGCGTTAAGCAGGGTCTTACTGCTTTTATTACAATTACATTTAATAAACTTTTTAGGAAAAAATACGTTTTATTACAAACACTGTGTATTAAAATAAATAAGTTTTAAAATTATGTCTTTTTTTGTATAATATCGAATATCCATATTGTTTAAAAATTATAATTTTCATTTTTTTTAAATTTTGAGTAGTACAGGATAGAATTTTAAAACTGATAACTGTCAATAAATTTTAAATAATCTAAAGTAAATTTTTTCTGAATTGTTTGAAAATTATATGCGAATTATTGTAACATAAAATGTCTACATAACAATTTATTTTATTGAATAAAATGATAAAAATGATTAAAGGTATCTTTACCACATCGTGAAAATGATATTCAGCTATTGCTGCTTCTGTACTTGTGGTAAGAACTTTTGATATTTATAATTACAGCATAGTTTTACTTGATCTTTGGAAGTTTTTTTTTACAAAATTCTCGTACTCGAGATTTTTCTGACATTACTTGGTTAAAGTTTTTAATTAAGAAGCCTTACTTTTGTTATAGAATTAAATCTAAGTCGAATTTATATTTTAATGAAAATATTAAAATTTAAATATTAGGTGCCAACCATCACACGTTTTTTTAAGTATAGTTCTAGAAGAATTATTGGTTACTGAGAGGATGTTAAAGTCCCCTGTATATTTTTACCACTATTATAGCTAAAAATAGAGTTACCAATACACTGACAGTTGGATATAATCTAAAAAAAACATCTAAAACTGTCCCTCGTAGGTACAAATTGATCGATATCTACAAGCTACAGTAAAAAAAAAAATACTTAACCCACATATCTCACTGATATAGTGAAAAATGTTAACGAATAAAACATTCACTTTATATAGTTTTGTTTCTTAAATATTATATCTTATAATAAATCATACGGAATATGTTCAGGAGCTAATGGTAAATCATTATATCTATCGTAAACATTTCTAGAATATTTAAGATCTAATTCTAAAATATAACCAATATTATTTTTATCGATATATTAGAAATATCTAACTCATTTATTTAATCCTTAAATAACAAGATTTTTTATTTAGATTATTTCTAAGATTATTTATCAGTAAATAACGACTCGTTACAAATTCGTTAAGATTATTCGCATGTATAAAAAAATAAAATTATGAGGCTGATTTTTATTATACGTTTTCTGGAATTAGGGGTTATTTGCTTCTGTAATTTTTTTTTTAATTTTTGTTAAACTTATTTCTCATCTAATTCCATTTTGAATAAAATAAATACAGGTTATATTATTAATACTAAACAATTCTAATTGAGATTTCATCATTTTTAGTTCATAATTTCAAGTTAAATCTTGACTAGTTATAAAACATTATATTTTAAACCTGGATTTTCTAAAATTTTGGAATATATCAGCTAATAATGACATGTCTACATATTGATATAATTATAAATAATTTTTACAACGAAATTTTTTTCAAACTAATTTAGAGTCAATATAATGATTGTCAGGAATGTTTTTTTTTCAATAAATCATTATAAAAACACTTTTTTAATAGTAAACATTTCTCGTATAAAATATTTTCATGTTTAAAATGAAAAATATGAAAAAATTATATTAAAATATTTTATTTCTCTTATTACCAAAAATTGGTTAAAAATTATAATTCACATTTTAGAAAAAGTAGACAAAGAATTACATCACAACAGTGGCGTAGCGTAGTGGGGGCGGCAGGGGCGGCCCGCCCCGGGCGGCACTTTTAGGGAGCGGCAAAATATCACACTAAATAATAATAATATCTTGTAAAAATTTGAACAATTTCATTTCATATTTTTTTCGCACCTACGATTCGGACCGATTGAAATAAGCACGGAATTTTTCATTACTTCTTTAGAATAACTGTATATTTTAGTCTTTTAAATTGAGATACCTAAATAAGGGAGCGGCGAAATTTTCCTCCGCCCCGGGCGGCTGATACCCACGCTACGCCACTGCATCACAAAATTGTTGAATAGAGAAAAAATTTAAAAACATGCATCCACCTCACTTTATGAGATCTTCTTATACTTAAAAAAAAGAATAGAAAGTTATTCAGAAAAATGCTCAAGTCAACCATTCCTTCAGGGTTGGTATGGTTGATTTTTGAATACAAATTATTTTTCTTCAATCTTCGTATAAATAAGAATTCATTTTGAGTAACCATTATCTTGGTTTTACTTCTAAATAACTGGATGATGAACTATTTTATTGAAAATGAGCAACAACAATTACAAAAAATGAACTGTAAGTATTGTTTAATTGTTTCGTATTGGCATTTTATTATTTTAGATGAAACTCAGTTATAATTAATGCTGAGGTATTTAGATTTAAAAATATAGTCTGTTTACGATCATACTTAGAATTCTCCCGAAGCATCTTATTTTTGTAGGTTTCAATTCTGAGAATTATGGAATCGTTAGTTTTTTTCTACTCTGATATAAAATTTTTAAAAAATTAACCAAAACAGATTAAAAAAAACTGTAAGACATTGCAATATCCTATATCGCTTATATTTACTTAACAAAAATAAAAATGATGGGGATCTGTTGGATTCACCATAATAATATAATATTTTTAAAATTTGACTTTATGAAGGTGGAGATTAAAAAAAATTAATTAAAATGATTATAGACATTCTCTTGTTTTTCATATAAAGATTTGTATGAAAACAGGTTTAAAAAAAATAACGTATTACAGTTGTTATTATTTTTTAAAATAATATCAATGTGTTTAACTTATTATTATTTTAATATATAGGATAATCGAATATTTTTTTATTGAAAAAATCCGAAGAAAACGTTTTATTAATTCTTTAAATGAAAAGTTTTACTGAAATAAATGAACTGAAAGGAAAATGTTTTCTAAAGAATTTTTTCATAAGTGTTTTCTAAACACGTTTGATTGGAAAAATTTGTTAATTTCGTGATATTTGTAACGTTCTTGATGATAGAAAAATTGTATGGTGAAAATAAAATATACTGTAACGTTTATTGAATCACTACTACTATTCTCGTATATAGACACGAATCAATAAGCAAATGTGGAAATGATTAAAGTTACAGCATGATGACTTATTGCGTAATTACAGCAAAAGATATTAAAGTGTGATTGAAGTGTGTCCCGTTGGCCACAAAACAATTCTTGCACCCGGTGAAAACGGGTAAGATCAGCTATAAAGGTTATCTTACGTAAGAGTTTATCACATAAAATGACCAATCTAACAATTTAAAAATTCTATATTCCTCTACTGTACACAATTTACAGAATTTTTAATGTGTTAAATTGGACACTCGGTGTGATAAACCCTTGCGTAAGATAACGTTTGTAAACATAAATCAAATACTATAATATAATATAGTAGAAAGGTTAGAAGTATGAAATAATCTAATAATCTTATTCTTTGCTGTTGTTATTTATTTCCAGAGCAATGCCAGGCTCATCTGCTAGTATTTTTATATTTAAACAATTATATATATATATATATAATAAAAATAATATAATAAATATTAATAAATATTAAAAATGTATTTCAATTAATATAACATCAAATATTTGGCTAAACTTGTCTGAATTTTCTAGTTCAAACTGCAACACCATGTTACGTTTTAAAATAGTCATTTATATTTTATAAAAATATTATTTGAATTTTTCTGTAAGAATAATGACCTGTTATCTATCGGAAATATTTTAAATTATTTAAACGTATTTCGGAAAATCGTAAATAGAATTTACTTTTATAAGAAATTTGCTTACATTCTTACAAAATAACAATAAAACAAAATTATCATAATTATACAGCTAATTCCATGTTTAAATAATTAAAGTATTTATATTAAAAACAACATTTTTATCGAAAATAAAATAAATCAAAGCATTTTTGGGTTAATGTTACCATTAGGTAGCCAAGATGGCGGCTCGTCTTTAATTCCAGCAAAGAAACTGTGGGACGCACGTTCTAACCTAAGCTATTCTAATAATTTGGTTGCTAATAATTATGGTAATTTATTAGAATAGGTTAGGTTAGAACGTGCGTGTTTTCTTGCTGGATTTAGAGACGACTGGCTACCTAAGGTAACATTAACCCATTTTTGACATACTTTAATACAATAAAAACATATAATAACTTATTTATTTTTTAGAAATAAATCATTTGAAACATTTATGAATGAATATAATATCTTTATAATGACGTGAACAAAACACCACGCCAACCCAGTCATGTGAACAGAAACTTCCCCTATGTCAGGACTAGTTTGACTGGTAACGTTTAAATCTCTCATTTAAAAGGACAAAGGAAATTCCAAACAAACTGTTATAATTTTAAAACTTTCTGTAATAAAATAAAAAATTAAATTTAATAATACCTTAAAATGAAAAGATTAAATAAAATATATAAATGAATTTAATACAAATAAAATTTAAAACAAAAAATATTATAATATTGCTAAAAATCTGCAATATATATATTATTAATATCTACCAATAATTTATATAGACTAATTATATATTATAATAACCCTAATGTATACAAAAGAATTTACGTAAATGTAAATATATACGTAAATTGGCAATACTGTTTATTCGATAGTTCCACAACAAAGAACCCTGAAAATAATAATTTAAAATTAAGATTAAAATAATTCACAATAAACGTAATATACTAATACTTAAATATAATAAAGAATTAATAGTATACTATCATATAGTACATTAATTAGTCTTAAAATTAAAGTAAATGAGATAAAATTGCAATTATTTTACAAATCATTAAAAAGCTGAATTTTTTCCATTCTGTCTATATGATGTTATTAAGTAATAAGTAGTAGTTTTAAATAGATATGAGTAGTGTTTGTTTTTTGTATTACAACGTTTTCAATGTTTCCATATTTAAAATATTACTCTTAAAATTTATACTTTTAATCTCTTTTTCGGCACTTATATAAGACAAGATAAATTCCTCCATTGACTCACCTGTAACATTTTCCTCGCTTTCAATTCGTATCTTTACGTTTCGTGCTGATCGATCCAGGGATAGTGGTGAAAAAGTTTTCCCTTTCTGTAAAGAAAATTTAGCATTTTTCAAAAAGATAAAAATAAAGAGTCAAAACAAGACAGAGGGCAAAAATTTGCACTGACCGCCATGACTGCTAGACAGCGCCCACCTATTCAGACATAGGCTACAGAAATTGTTTTATAATATTCTACATAAAAGTAACGGATGACGATATAATTACTTACCACCTTTAATTGATTATAAAATATTTATAAATGTATAACTTCGATAAAATAGTTTGGAATAACAAAAATAACTAATATATTTAAAACGAAATAATAACTTATTATTTAAAACAATAGTGAATACTGATGGCATTCTTGTCATAAAAATTTGTCCATAACAGCAATTTTGTGTTCAAAGTTTTTCTATGGTCGTTAATTCATCTTAACATAATTAATATATTAAATAACAAAAATAATCATATATGGAAAATAATTAATAGACTTAAATATTTCTGTAAAAGCTATGAACGTTTTAAACATTTTTTCTGATTGCGTTCTAATAGTCTTTTTACTTTCTAATAATTGTTATAAAATACTTTTGTATTAAAATACAAGTCTTATTTAATTATACAGTCAAACCTGTTTTTATGCGCTCTTTTTATGTGCGATTTTTATTTGTGCGATTTTTTAATGCGAATTTTTAATTTGTGCGGTTTTTTTTGTGCGGTTTTTATTTGTGCAGTATAGTTGGCGACTAGTCTCGTGCGATTCGTCATGTCTTACGTTCACTTATTATAGCTAAATAAACTTATTATAGCATAAATGCACTTATTATAGTAATATTATTGCATGAATATGCGAAAAATGAAATAATTTACTTTTTAAGTCAACAAAACACCACCTGGACAAAAATATGTAAAACAGACGATAGACCAGACGATGCAGTCAAGTGCTGACATCTGTTGTCAATAAATTCTATTTCGTACGGTTTTGAGTTATTTTCTATGTGAGACTTTTTTTATGCGGTCCCTGTTGACCGCATAAAAAAATATTTTTTTAATTGTGTTGCGAAAACTATTTTTTATAGCCACTCGTGAAGTTTCGTGCGAATTTTTTAATGCGTTTTTTTAATGCGGTCCCTATCCCCCGCATAAAAACAGGTTTGACTGTATTTTGCAAAAATAATTATACTTTATTAAATTTTCTTCAATGTATAATTAATGATGAAAGCAGTTATTTTTATCTTTCTACGTTATCCATCATTGCGATAACACTTTCAGCTTTAAACCAACGTCTTACTAGAATTATTTACAAAATGACAATTTTGACGAAAATTATTCCAACATTCAAGTAAAGGTTTCTGAATATTTCTAATCAGTGGAAATTTGAATAAATTCAATTATTGCTATTTACATTTATTAATTTAATTTTTCGTGTTTCGATAATTTTGATAAAACTTTTAAAAGCAATTATTCCATTTAAATAGATTGATCATAAATCTGTTAGCTTTAAGTTTTGAGTGTATGGAAGACTTATCACACACTATTATTTATAGCATGAATGTCCAACATTTTTGTTTCTCTGGACCACATTGGAAGAAGTCAAGGCCACAAGAATATTATATATACTTGTGGCCCAATCCTTAAATATACAAGTACAAGATGGTTATAATTAAAATTCCACTATTCAGACCTGTCAAAGCCGTTCTCGTGGAAGTATTTTGATGACACTTACATGTGTTATATGGACCATGGGGAAAAGGAAAATGCAAAAAAAATATTTAGTTCGAATTTTTACCACTAGATGAAAAAAATGGAGCATGAAGTATGCTGTAAGGCGTTTTCAACCCGTGACAGATGCAAATGCATTGCACATTGAACAAATATTGTGAATAAAATCCTTTCGTGTGTTTCTGTTTTGTGCTTCTTGTTCTTCATGCGCCATTTTTTACCTAGTGGTAAAAATTCGAACTAAATATTTTTTTTGCATTTTACTTTTCTCCATGATCCATATAACATACATACCAAGTTTCATCAAAATACGTCTAAAAGAACGGGATCTAGACAGGTCTGAGGTAGGGCAACTGTAATTATGATCACCCTTTGCAAGTTGTACACCCTTGATTTAAAGAGTGTGATAAGTCTTAAATAAAGCCAAAAATTAATACAAAAATTCATATCGTAATACAAGGATAAAAAGCAAATCGCCAATCAATAAATATCGATTACATTTTAAACTGTACTAAAATATTTAAGGATTAACACGTCTAGATTATAGTGATAAGTATTAAAACTTTATCACGAAAAAGGATATTTAAAAAAATTCATTCTACAGACACTTTCGATTTTTACTTAGAAATAGATGAATTTCTTTATTATAAAGGAGAGAAAAAAAATTTATTTGAAAAACAAATATTTGTTTTATTTGGGTCTCTAATTAATAAAAAAAACGACGAAACACCATTTTATAGTGCATTATTATTCAACTAATATATTTATAAGTAATACCTAGCCAATAATAGTTGAATATCTATAATTATTTAACTAATATATTTATAAGTAATACCTAGCCAATAATAGTTGAATATCTATAATTATTTAACTAATATATTTATAAGTAATACCTAGCCAAAATACCATTGCACCAAATGATGTTTTTTTACGCCAAACTAAAGTAGGGTAGTCAAATTTGACATAAGATTGCCAAATCTTGCAACGCTGGAAGGAATGCTAAATAAAGCTGGAGTTGGGACTCAAAGGATTATAGATCCAAATGCGGGGAAAGGAGAAAAAAAGGACAAAAGATAAAAAAGTGAGGAAGGTTGAAAAATTAAGGGTCAATATTTGCACAACAGAAGGTCTGTTTAACCTTTCTCACTACTTTCATTTTTTGGCTTTTCTCTCCTTTCCCCGCATTTGGGTCTATAATACTTTGAGTCACCACAACTCTGACTTTACTTAGTATTCCTTTCCCATTCACACATTTCTAAATATTTGAAATTAAGTCGACTCCGCATAAGTCGACACCCCAAAGGGAAGTGTAAATGTGTCGAGTAATTCGATGTGACGACTAAAGCGAAGTTGAAAAAATACCACAAAACTACAATTAGGAAAATACAGTAGTGCGATTATACAGTAGTATAGGCTTACAATACATTGTGTCCTCTATTTACAATTACTCTGTAGATGAAAAACTGAAAAATTTGTTCAGTGTTGTTTGTTTTGAGCACTTAACTGTCTTGACTTTCTTTTCAACGATCACGAACGCCTTGAAACATCATCTTCGCAATTGTCAATTGTTGGCAAGTAACGTCTAAGACAGTGGTTCCCAACGTTTTCTAGAATGCAGAACACTTTTGTGAGCAATTTTCTTTAGCGGAACACTTACTTAAGTTAATATGAAATACATAAGCTTGTCATCAATTATTTTATTAGAATTGAGCAGTTATAATTCAAAATCTCTACTCATATTATTAACGCCAATTCTAAGACAGGAAAAAATATACCTAAATAACTTTAATGGGAAACTTATGCCTGATGTTTTTTACATATTTCATTCAGTTTTTATCATTGCCTTTATCTTATTCGAAACAGTAGTACACTCCATAAGTACGAGTCGTACATATATATTTAAGTTTATAAAAATTTTATGATTTTAATTTTTTGATATTCGGCGGCTCGAATACGATTGTACACTTTCCGATTTGCGACTAAATCTGCGGAACACTTGGGAGATGCTTACGGAACACCAGTGTTCCGCGGAACACCGGTTGGGAACCACTGGTCTAAGGATTCTTAATGCTTCTGGCATGAGAAAATGCAAAATTGGATTCTGGTGTGGCGTTGATGAGACTGTATATTCTCTTTTTGTTTATCTGTTATTATTTTATACATGAAAAATACATAAAATGTTAAGGCACTTTTATTAATATGTATGTATGTATATATATATATTAATAATATTAATGTATTATTATATTATTGAATATATTAATTATATATTAATAAATAAAGCGACTCCCCCTCCTGAAAAAAAATGAGTTTTCACCACAGGTGCGGAGTGAATTCATTTTTTCAGGAGGGGTGACGACTTATCGACTCTTTACTGAAAAATAAATGTGTATACACTTTAACTTATTTTTCGAATTTATGCTGTTGAAATAAATAAATAAATAAGAAATAAAAAATTTCTTGGCTTTGTTTACACGTTTATTGGGCCGCATTGGAACTTGTCTTAAGCCACATGCAGCCCGTGGGCTGCGGGTTGGACATCCCTGAATTAATGAGTGTGAGTAGTCTTAAATAAAGCGAAAAATTAGTGCTCATTCATTCATATTGTAATATAAGGATAAAAAACAAATCGCCAATCAATAAACATTGATTACATCTTAAACTAAATTTAATATATAATTGATTTATATTAAAAACTACTTGTCATATAATTTTGAATAATTTTGTGTAAAATATCTATAATTATATAAATTAATAAAATGTCATACGTTTCAGCTATATTTTGTTACATATTTATTAATTATAGTTAATTATAATAAAACAATAACGTGCGTTTTACGAATTCTGAAAATAAACGTAGTTTAGTGCATTCTAAAACAATATAAATTTGATTTTCAAATGCTTAAATATTTTAAATGTGTCATGTAAATATATTATTTTTGAGTTCAGAGGTATCAAAAAGTTAAATTTCAAAAAAGTCAATATTTAATAAGATACAAAATCATATGAGATTTAGATATAAAAAATTCTGTATAATATTAATTACTATATAAACTGCATTATTATCACAACAAACTACTTCCAACAAGCTTTAATCTGCAGTTAAATTATTTTTTTAATCTAACGTTTTCTGTTAGCTTTACAATTTAGAATGCTTTTAAACTTTCCGGCTGCGCAATCTCAGATCATTCACAGCTGCATATCGGCCGCTCTCCAAGCGGATGGGATTCGATACGATTTTTTAAAAATTAATGCTTTGCTCTTTTTCATTGTACTTGCAAATACACCACGCCTCCGTATATTTAAGCTGCCTTATATTTGCCACTCTCTGTATAATTTTCGCATCGTCCCATTTGATAGACACCTCGTCCGGATCAGCTATCGCATTGTTCGCTAACGCCGTAACCGGTTGCCTGCATCTTACATTTCTTTTACGTTCCTCTATCCCTACCGCCAGCGATCTCTTCGTGGCCCCTATATAATATAGCTCCGTATTCCGCCTTTTATCTTGCACTGGTATTTTGTAAACCCCTGGAACTTTCATTCTGTCTATGGGCGCTTTGTCATTTTGTAGCAACTGAAATACAGTAGGGTTCCTCTTGTATGCTATTTTCTAATTCTTCTCTACTCCTATTCTTCTGTACATGTCGCGGAGGAATGCTACTCGCTATTCCTAAGGCTGAAAGTATTGTGCTTAAGAAAAGCGATTCGAAATACACGCCGGGGAAAGCAAGCATTGCTGAAAAAACTAATAAAATTAGAGAACCAGCTACATGGTATTGTGAGATAAGCAGAGGGTCAGGGGGGGAAACCTTTGCTGACCACTTACTCTGCACAAGTTGGGAAAACCCGACCTCGTTGTCGTTGAATGGCTAAGAGGGCAAAAAGTGAGTGGGGAGGTGCGTAAGTAAGTCGACAGGCGTCCTTACTTGGACAGGAAGACAGGGTTTACAAATAACAATAAAGGTTTATTAAATAACAAAGCGAACATACAATAAAGATACACATACAATAAAGATATAACTATAACTATGTAATAAAATTATTCATCACATACAGAAATGTAATTTGGTTATCTTTCAACATTCATGACAATCTTTTACAATGCTCTAGCTGTCAACGTTTTCTAACAACTAATTTACTAAAAATGATTAGTTTGTCAGGAACTTTTATTAATAAATTAGTCATTTTTATGAGAATTGAGAATGTTGCAGAATTATTTTTGCTGGTTGTTTTTCAATGGATTATCGACGAAAACCGAGGTGTCACTGTACAGTGTACTGTACAGCCATGTACCTAGCATCAATCTGCATTATTTTTGGCTTCTGTTGTCCTATCCTAAAATCTTTCAGTTATAGGGAAAAACACAATAGTTTTAGGCTAAAACTTTTTCCAGCGAAACTTGTAGCGCAATGAGTAATAAGACCATAGAACACAGAGTAGTTTTACTCTAGATTTACCCTAAATATAAGACTATCCGAAACATTAATCTGAGAGGCTGAAATTACTTTAGAAAAGGGCAATTACCCTAGAAATGGCAGCACTAGTCAAGAATGAACACAATACAAACTCTGCAAGTATTTGCAAGGCGTCCGTTGACAAGTTACAACCTATCCTTCGTATCGTGGTTGCATCAGCTAACATTCAGAACGCGTTATGTCATGGCTTCCTTGAAATTTGGCCTCGATGGCAACAATGCGTCATGGTCAAATATCATGAAAGCCACGACACGAATTTCGCTTTGAGTCGTTTTGAGTTAGCCACTATGCGCTGTGGCCGTTTTACGACGCAAATTTCGCTTTGTGGTCGTTTTTTCGCTCAATGAGCGATTTCGGCCATTGAGCCTAACACACACACACACACACATATATATATATACAATATTTGTATCCTGTATATATAAAACACTTTACGCTCAAACTAGCCTCAAAATGGAAAAACCTTACTTTACAGTCTAAATATATGAAAACAATTTTATAAAATTAAAGGATAAAATTAATATTTTATGTTTTTGATTTGATCTTCATAAATCTAATACTAATATAATTTAATAATTACTTTGACTCAATTATGATAGCGTGGTACTTCTTGACAATAAGACTGTAAGGTTTCGTTTACGTGGTTCGCTACTTTAAAATTGTCATCGTTCGGTAAAAGTAACGTGAAATAAAATATAAATTGTTCGGCGTTTAATTCAGTATTAACAGCTTATAAAAAATTATATGTTTAATGCATAAATTCTATCAGATCGAGAAAAAACTATATACTTCAATATATATTTAAAACTGTAGTTTAATATAACCTTTAAAGATTATTTTGTAAGAAAAAGTAATAAAATATAGACTAGTAAAATAACTTAATATTTATTTATCGTAACAAAGTCAGATTCTTGACTAATTTATTATTTTTATTATAATTAATTATTTATTTTTGGAGGAAAAGCCAAAAAACGCTGGATATCGGCAGAATGATTAAAACATTAGCCACTCGGCAATCTGTCCATAAAAGAAAGTTGAGCTTATTAGGTCGATGTAACATTACAGAGAACCATATTGATGATGCCTGATGAAAAGTAAGAAATTACGCTTATGAAATGACCCAATTTTTCACGATATAATTGATACTGTACGTGTGATCCTGAAGAAAATATATTGTACAGTCGTTTAAAACTATAATAACTCTATTTATTGATATCAGAAATCTTGCATGATGAGATTTTTATTTTAAAAATAAAAAAATCAATCATTACGAAAGTATAGTCACGAAGAAGTAAACTTCTCTATAAATAGCCACTTTCAAAAATTGTTTAATATAACATACATTTATTCGCGAAAACAATTATCAATGAGATTATCTATATATATAATCGAGACGAGTTGATAATAATAATAATAATAATAATCAGCGCAGAGCCCAAACGGTTAGAAGGTGAAAGTTGAAATTTGGTAAACAGTTAGGGTACGTCACGAGAACGCACACTAAGAAGAAATTTTTCGAAATTCCTCCCCACGGGAGAGAGGAACGGGATTAAAGCTTCTATATACATTATCGGACGTGTCCGAACGGTTACGAGTTGAAAGTTGAAATTTGGTACCCTGTGTACCAAATTTAAGCAATTGTGTTACACCAAAGTGTTAAGTAACAATGGAGATCAGGAGAAAGCGACGTGCTAGATTTACGGGCGCTGGAGAAGAAAAAAAAAGAAAGAAAAAGAGTGATATGTTAGAACAGATTTGATTCTCAAATTTAAACAGATTAGTTCGGTTTTTCTCGACCCTTCTTCTTTAGAACATTCGATGAAAATCGAACGATATAATCAGAACACGTCGTGAAAATCGAACAATATTAGAACATTCGATTTTCAAATTCGACCTCTCTTTAGAAATACTTAGTTTTACCGTCATACCGCATTTCTTGGATTTTGTCCAAACACAGACTAATCGACTAGAAAGTATATTATCTAAATAATTAACATTATTACTATAATAAAAAAAAATTTCTTCTTCCAATCTATAGTTTGGCAATTTTGTCATTACCGAATTATCTTTATGATTATATTTGATAAATAGTTTTGAATGTATATAAATGTATAATGTTCTTTATCGATTTGATATAATTTATAACTCAAACATATAATTTATTAAAATCGTAAAACGTATAATAAAAGTGGTGCCATTTTCATTTTATTTTATCATTAAAATTGAATATCCATAACTGTTTTAAAGTACTGCGTAGATGAAAGATTTCAGCCATATTGTGAAGAAGTAGGTTTATTGTGCTTTGATAATTGAGGTATAGTAATTATTATTTATGAATAGATTTATGAAGCACAAAATCAAAAAATAAACTTTAATTTTAAATTGAATTTTCTAATAGTAGCTGTATTATTCGTTCAGTGAATGGTTCTCTTCAATCCGAAAAAGAATTTCGGAACTATTCTCACAACTATTCAGGTAAAAACTCCTCTATTGTTTTTTCACAAATTGTTTTCTCCTTTATTGTTTTGTGAAAAATAATTGGTGAAGATAGCTGTGAGATAGTCTACCGAAGGAATTCTTTTTCGGATTGAAGAGACAACCATTCACTGATTTAATTTAATTTTTTTTTTTCATAGTAAATCTATATATATAATTGAGACGAGTTGATAATAATAATATTATTAATCAGCGCAGAGCCCAAACGGCTAGGAGTTAAAAGTTGAAATTTGGTGCACAGTTAGGGTACCAAATTTAAGTACCAAAGTGTTAAGTAACAATGGAGAACAAGAAAAAGCGACGTGCAAGATTTACGGGCTCTGGAAAAAAAAAAGAAAAAGAGTAATATGTTAGAACAACATTCGATTTTCAAATTTAAACAGATTAGTTCAGTTTTCTTCGACCTTTTTTCTTTAGATTATTCGATGAAAATCGAACAATATAATCAGAAGACGACGTGAAAATCGAACAATATTAGAACATTCGATTTTAAAATTCGACCTTTCTTCAGAAATACTTAGTTCGTTGATGAAATTACTCTTTTTCTTTTGTCACTATAACGTAATAATTTTAATCTTCGCTATCGTTACTTTTGCCCGAGCAAGGCCGGGCCTACCTGCTAATATATATATATTTATATAAAACCATTTACGAAAATAGCCTATTTATACAGAAGTTTGGTTCTTCGTGACGACTGTTTCGCTACGATCAATTATCTCATTTATATAATAAAATTCATATCATGAAAATGTTTTATTTATACAGTACATCGTAAAATATTTTAAGATAAACGTCACTAGAGCCAATCATAAACCATTGATAATTCATTAATTCTTACATTTCACTCCTTCCTCGTCATCATGTATCATTTCTATTAGGTATTTTCGGGTTATATTCAACTGAACTCCGCGACATAGGTTTCCTGTTTTGATTTGACCCGATTTCACACGATTTCGATCAAAACACGAATGTGGTGAGATGCTTCTCACGTTTTGTTTAAAGCAGTTAAATCCTCGAGAGAAGACATGCGTGTTCATTGTCATAACTGAGATAAATGGCAACAAACGTTTAGGAACCACATTCGTGTTTTGAAAAATTCCTTCGTAAACGTTATCTGCCATTATTTTTTAATAATTTTTTTTTGTTTATCTGTGATGTATTATCAAGCATTAGGTTTTTGTCATTATGTCATTTCATTCCACAAATGTATATAGCTTTCCATTTCTGTACAGTTTAGTTAATAAGATATGATTTACGTTTCGTATAAGATTAAAATTAAGAGAACATGGGAACACTCCATAACATGCACACCATATGCCATAGATTACTCCAAAGTTAATTTTGCGTTACGAGTAGCTGCAATATCTTCTTGAAATTTTGAAAACTTTCCTTTAATTTTTTCTCCAAATCGAATTAGCTGCATACCAAATACTTGCGAATATCCCGCAGCACTAATGTGAGCAGAAATGAAAGCAAGATTTTTCATACTTCCTTACAAATACACAACACACCATAACCCTTTTACCACATTGCTGCCGTCTTGAATGATATATTGTTTAATATATACATTTTTTTCTTAGATTGAAATATATATAATATACAGTATATGAATACCGTTTAAAAAACTGACAGACTAACAAATAAAAATTTATAAAAATTAACGCCGTTATCGAGAACATAAGTATAAACTATATGAAATTTAGTGAATTCGAATTAATCGTATTAGTTAAAAATTAAACATTTATCAATATTTTTTCACATGCCGCCAACAACTGAATGAGTAATCTGACACAACAATAAAAAATCGAATCAAGCGATACTTAAGTAAACTTTAAGAACGGTTCATATTGTGCCGAATATAAAAATATAATAATAATAAGCTGTATCAAAATGTTCCGGAAATGGGCTTGTAAAAATATCAGAATTACTTTTTTGTTTTTATGTATGATTAGTTGTATGCTGAAAAGTAATAGTTAATTAAACAATTACTATCTTGCTTGTGAATGTGTATCAATTCTTATTTTTATAAAAGCAATAATAATATCACATATCGAATTTTCATATTGATATTATAATAGTAACGTCGTCGATTTATTGTATTATGATCTTCAATAGATGTATTTAATAATTCAGTATGTTTCATTTTCTCTTATATATTTTAACGACTTAATCAAATGTTAATGTATTAACTATTTTCTATTGTATATATATAATTTTTATTTTATGTACTATACACTGTTACAATTTTATGTATACAAACACACAGGCAAACATATTTTAGTTTAAATTTTCTAGTCAATCTATTCACAAAAACGATTTTCTATCCAAATTTCTTCGTCCACTGTGTCTGCGTTCAAAGTACTATTTATATTTATTCGGTTTTATTATCAGGACTAATACACGGTAATTTATTTTCGTTGGTTAATCGTTTTACCGTCATACCGCATTTCTTGGATTTTTCCAAACACAGACTAATCGACTAGAAAGTATAATATCTAAATAATTAACATTTTTACTATAATAAAAAGAATTTCTTCTTCTAATCTATAGTTTGGCAATTTTGTCATTACCGAATTATCTTTATGATTATATTCGATAAATAGTTTTGAATGTATATAAATGTATAATGTTCTTTATCGATTTGATATAATTTATAACTCAAACATATAATTTATTAAAATCGTAAAACGTATAATAAAAGTGGTGCCATTTTCATTTTATTTTATCATTAAAATCGAATATCCATAACTGTTTTGAAGTACTGAGTAGATGAAAGATTTCAGCCATATTGTGAAGAAGTAGGTTTATTGTGCTTTGATAATTGAGGTATAGTAATTATTAATTATTTATGAATAGATTTATGAAGCACAAAATC
This sequence comes from Centruroides vittatus, assembly GCF_030686945.1. NCBI lineage: Eukaryota > Metazoa > Arthropoda > Arachnida > Scorpiones > Buthidae > Centruroides > Centruroides vittatus. The sequence goes on along the minus strand of NW_027122406.1, from coordinate 13,828 downwards.
AAAAAATAAACTTTAATTTTAAATTGAATTTTCTAATAGTAGCTGTATTATTCGTTCAGTGAATGGTTCTCTTCAATCCGAAAAAGAATTTCGGAACTATTCTCACAACTATTCAGGTAAAAACTCCTCTATTGTTTTTTCACAAATTGTTTTCTCCTTTATTGTTTTGTGAAAAATAATTGGTGAAGATAGCTGTGAGATAGTCTACCGAAGGAATTCTTTTTCGGATTGAAGAGACAACCATTCACTGATTTAATTTAATTTTTTTTTTTCATAGTAAATCTATATATATAATTGAGACGAGTTGATAATAATAATATTATTAATCAGCGCAGAGCCCAAACGGCTAGGAGTTAAAAGTTGAAATTTGGTGCACAGTTAGGGTACCAAATTTAAGTACCAAAGGAGTGTTAAGTAACAATGGAGAACAAGAAAAAGCGACGTGCAAGATTTACGGGCTCTGGAAAAAAAAAGAGTAATATGTTAGAACACATTCGATTTTCAAACTTAAACAGATTAGTTCAGTTTTTTTCGACCTTTTTTCTTTAGATTATTCAATGAAAATCGAACAATATAGTCAGAAGACGTCGTGAAAATCGAACAATATTAGAACATTCGATTTTAAAATTCGACCTTTCTTCAGAAATACTTAGTTCGTTGATGAAATTACTCTTTTTCTTTTGTCACTATAACGTAATAATTTTAATCTTCGCTATCGTTACTTTTAGCCGAGCAACGCCGAGCCTACCTGCTAGTATTTTTATAATTTATTTATTCAAATTTATCTCAGACGTTGAATTTATTAAATTGTGTTGTTCTAAATTATTCAATAATATTCCTACATTTTTTCGAAAAATGTTTATAATTATCATGCTGCAGACCATTCGATAAAAACATAATTATAAATGTTCTGCTAATTGTTTCGTTTAAAATTATAACAATCTCCTCATATGTCTGTAATTATTTTTTTATCATAAAAATAATACAATAAAATTGAATTAATGAAACATATTTGAACCTGTTTAAAACATTTAGAAAAATAGAGAATATGCTTGTCATTTTGTGTTAATTTTGGAAAGGACAACTATTGTACATTATGATTAAGAAAGGGTCGACTGTATAAATTAAAAAAATGAACTTCAATTTGTTACCTGAACCACGTTTGTACTCTCATTGTATACTGTTTTGGTATCAGTTCCGATGTCATTTTTAATAAAACAATATTTCGGTTTTTAAATGCACACTTGGCAGTGCTTACAGATTCATTTTATTATTAATTATTTCAAATATAATTTTATTATAAAATAAAATAATAATAATAAATAACTAGTGATGAAATAAAGAAAATTGTTAACACTAATAATACAGCTTTTGACTTCAAAACGATTACTTGACGATCCTGATATCACAGTTTTTTTTCTGCGAAATTATTATAAATGTAGAATGCAGTCTTTGAATGAAGGTTTTATAGTTTATTGCGTTTCGTAGCTAGTATCTAAGATAAAACAGTAATTACTTTAAAACGATTGTTCTTCTCATACGTGATGGCAGTATCTGTATGTGTAAGGTTTATAGGCATGTTCTTGGAAATATATACAATCTATATATTCATTTGATATAAAATGTAATATATATGAAAAAATTAAATATAAATAATTTAATCATATGTAATAAAAAATATATGTATATATTTTCTATGTGCAAAGACACCGTACGTAGTAACCATTTTCTATTGTTTATATACATAAATATATATTAACCCTTAATCCGTGAGGTGGGGTCACTGTGACCGCAGCGAAACTTTGGCTGGCTTTTACTAGCTGTCAGCCAGTGTTAGTAATGGAGACTCCTATTATCTTCAAGTTAGTTGACCTTGAACCGTTGGAACATAAGTTTGTTTCAATGTCAGTCCGTACTTTTTTACACGAGCTTAAAGTTTTTGCTTTGGGTCAATCTGACCCTACCTCACGGGTTATGTAAAAATTTTCTTCAAACTAATTGTAATGTTAAAAAAAAAATGTGGGAGAAAAACGTTTTTTCTTCTTTTATTATTTATTAGTAATGTTAAGTTCCCAAATATATAGGAATGGCGGCAATACAGGGTGTAGATGTATATTTAATTAAGCGCCAAACTTTTTGAAGTGTTATTAGTACTGTAAAAGTTTAAAGATTTTTTAAAATTTTATTTTATATTTCTGGTGTGTCAAATAAAGTGTAAAAAGTATTTTATAATTATATTTTTCTTTATCTTCTTTTTCTGAATTACACAAATTGTAACAAAAGTTCTGAAGTCACAGTGACCCCACCTCACGGGTTATGTATTTTTTTTACTTCACGGGTTAAGGGTTAATATAAATTCATGAACCCATCAACTGAATAAGAAAATACAGCAGTTGCTTTTACCTTATTCCTTCAGAAACATAATTTCGAATGGCAGTTTGTGTATAAAGGACATTGACGCTATGCAACTTTGGTGGTTAAAGGTCGAGGATGTGGGGATATAAAGGGGTGTGATTTCTCATATTTCGTGAAAAGTCGATCTTAATAAGCAGATTTCTGGTAATTTGCATTAGACTTCATATTTTTTAAATAAAAATTATCATTACTTACAAATTTCAGATTTTTTGCCATTTCATAATATTTAATAATACTGCATAAAAATTTTCTTCACAAAACCTCACAAAAACATGGCGCAACACAAAATTCTATTGATTATAATATATAATATAAATGTTATTTTGAAAATAAAATTTCATAACAGCCAGAAAAGTTATGAAACTTCTTGCATATTTCTTTCAATATTATCAAGAATTTTTTTAGTACATATATTAGAAGTAATTGTTGAAATTAATATATATAAATGTATATAGTACAGATAAAGAAAGAGAGAGAGAGAAAAGAAAGAGAAAAATAATTTTAATGATTTTGTTATTAGAGAAAAATTTTAATAATAATATTTAATTTTTATTTTCAAAGTATTTTTATTATACTTTATACTTATAAAGCTTTCAGTATCGATCTCCTCTATTTCAGTCATCAAATATAATTTATTTTCGTCGTAAAACAGAATACATTAACAATTCCATTTGTTTTTATTTTATCTTTAATTTTTCAGATCAATATCAGTCTTCATATACAGCGTAGATTAACGATTGCAGTCATATAGGAAAGAAGTAGGCCTATTGTGCTTCGATAATTGAGGTATAGTAATTAATTATTTCTCTACTAAATTTTTCAAGTACAAAATCAAAAACCATAATTTTAATATAGTTTCATTGTGTAAAACTGAATTTACATATTTAAAATATAAAATTATTTTGTTTAGTCATTACTTTGAGCGTAAACTATTTTAAACATAAAATATTACACGTATAGTACATATAAATATATAGATACAGTATATGTTTTAATTATTTTATTTAGTTTTATATATCTCATATATTTTTCTATTACGTAAATAATTTTCTACTCATTTCAATTAATAGTATATATACAAAATATATATACTATATAGGTGTATTGTTTATAATACTGTAAGTGATGAATTATTCATGTAAAATAAAAATTGAAAATTACCGTTTACGAAATGGTATTTAATAGTTATATTTAATTTTTATGAAAAGATTTAATAGGAAATATGAAATGATAATCTTATTGTTGATTAAAATTATTTTTGCAAAAAAAAATTGAAAAGCAATTAACTAAAAGTTTTCATTTAAGTCGATTTATTTCTTTAATGAAGCAACTGTGTAGACATTTAATAATCATACAGTGTAAGAAAAAAGAATTTCAATAATAAATTGAGGTCCTTGTCTTTTACTTTTCAACAATTTTTTCTAATCATAAAAAAATGTATATTTTAATTCAAAAGAGAGGTTGCGGCCGACGTTTTCAACATGAAAACAGGTATGTCAGATATTCATCGCCGCCTCCTGTAAGCTTAGAAGATTGACAATATTGATTGGAACATCAGTAAAATCATGCTCGACGTTCTAAACGCCATTGTCAAACGTCTAGGCTTACAGGAGGCGGCACTGAACGTCTGACATACCTGTTTTCGCTTTGAAAACGTCAGCCGCAACTTCTCTAATAATTATTAGGTTGTTCGAAAAGTAATTTTGTTTTTTTATTACTAGAGGAATTAGATGTATTTTTATTAGTCAATTTGACTTTAAACCACATTTTCATTATATACTTCGACAGCTGACATTTAAGGACTTATCTGAAAGAAATTTTGTTTGATTCTGTACAATCTGTTTTTTCGGTGCCCATCAAATATGGAAAATCGAAAGCATCATTTTCGGCATATTTTGCTTTTTTATAAATAAAAAATCAAAATGCTATCCAAACAAGAAAAAAAAATTGTTTGTACATGTTTGGAGATGATGTGTTGAGAGAAGGACAGTGCCAAAACAGGTTTACAAAATTGCGTTCTGGCAATTTTAATGTCGGAGACACACCACATTCTGGATGGCCATTTGAAGCGAATGAAAACAAAATAAAGGTACCGATTGAAGCAATTTGCCGTATAACAACACATGAAATCACTAAAAGATTAAATCTGTAAAATTGAACCGTTTATTATTACTTAAAACGAATTGGTTTCGTTTCAAAGCTCGATATATGGGTTCCACATGTTATTAAAGAGAAATGCTCTCTGTGGTGGGTTTTTAAAAAAATTTTTTTTTTTGAGCTTTTACCAGCCAATTTAACAATTGATTCGAAAGTGTACTGCCATCGAGTAAACAAATTGAGTAATATCATCAAACAGAAAAAGCCAGAATTGGTCAACAAACAAAGTGTAGTGTTTTACCGTGATAATGCCAAATTACACACAAGTTTGGTAACTCGTCAGAAACTGTTATAGCTTAGATGGGATGTGTTATCACACCAAGCATATTCGCCAGATCGGGAACACTCAGATTATTACTTGATCTAGTCTGTACAATTTTTTTTTAACTGTAAGACATTTACTTGAAATGACAATATCAAAAATCACTAGGGACAGTTTTTTGTAAACAACGATCAAAATTTTTATGAATGTGAAATGATGCTACTACCAGAAAGAATGACAACAGGTATTTGACCAAAATGGTTAATAAATAATTCAACAAAATATTTATTTATTATAAGAATATTGCGTTTATTTTTTATATGAAAAAAACGAAATTACTTTCCGAACAACCCAATATTAAAATAGCTAGTAGATGCCGTATTTGCCGTATAATTTATTTAACATCAACTAATTTCCATCAACTGATTATTTTGATGTGAATTTGATTAGATAAGTCAATTTCGTTTATCAAATTAATTTAAATTTTTATTCAAATGACCTTTAATTTATTACCAAATAAATAACAGTATTGAATTATTATAAATTAAGTCTTTCCACAGTAAATTACGTGCAAAATAGGTCAAAGCATTTTAATTTTTTAGTTAACCGACTGCATTTATTTTCAGCCTTTGGCTTACTTTTTGGGGCCGTGTTACGTTAGTACAAATTAAATTAAACTTACCGCTTCAATAAGAGTTATTTCAGCTTTATATTTTGAAAATAGTGTAATTATATAATTATGAAATATATTTTATACTGTGCAGAATAAAATATTTCATCTTATATAACTTTAAATAGCTATGAACTTTAACGTTTTTGTAATGCAGTATAAAATACTAATGGATTTTTACTGTAAATAATTAAGAAACCGCGAATGAGGTTAGATGAAAAATGTAAAATAAATTATTATTTATAATAAGAGTTATATGTTACATTAGTACTAATGATTCGATATACTTTGGGGTATACTTTTTAATTTAGGTGTAAGAATTATAATTATAAGGTTTGGATTATATTTTATTAATAATTTAACTCAAAGTACATAATTTTAAACAAAACAAAATCATTTAAGTAAATTTTAACAACCGTTAAGGCTGTATCGAAAATAAAATAAAATAACGTGTATATCACAAGGTTTTGTAATTGGTTTTAACATGAAAAATATCGGTTAATGTGAGCCTAAGTATACAAAATGACGGCGCTTCCGGTCGTCATCTTGTTTGCACATTTGCGTCTGCCAACAAGATGGCGACCGTCGACAATAACCTAAACGCGCCTATATTTAAACTTTTTTAAAACTAAAACATTTTTAAAACGTACATTTGCTACTTACTTTTATCTCTGCTTTTGGTTACTTTTCCTACTCTTGGACCAGAAACGAAAAATAAAATAGTCATGATACTACTTATAAATTCAATCGAGCATGGAAGAAGTGAATTACGAGATTCTATACATCAGTGGTTCGAACAAAATTTATCTGTATTGTACATAAATTTCACTCCTCTCAAGAACTGCAGTCTTACGATTCACATCTCTCGCCTATGATAGGCAGCGTCTCCAAAGAGGGTGGCACCTGCGATCCACGGCCACCTAGCCTTCCGTGTGTCGTTCACGCTGTCTTTCGGGTCGGAAATCACTATTTCATATCCTTGGTTATGACAAATTTAACTCGTTTAACACACATTTACACACTCTTAAACACATTTAACACATTTACACACTATAAACGCACATTTAAACTACGTTTAAACACATTTATCTCACATTTGCACACTTTTAAACACATTTAAACACTTTAAAACGCACAATTGAACATATAAACCCTTTACAAAATTTTTACCTCACTTACACAATGTTAACACACTTTTAATACACTTTTATGACATTTACCACACATTAAACACATTAAGGACACGTTTAACATGTTAATTACCATTGATAAACTTTTCTCCTCGAGAACTTTAGACTTCGAGTAAATTGTACAAACTTTAAAAAAACAGAGACACTTTTAAAAAAATTAACAAGTGCATAATCCGTCTACATCGTAACCAAAATTCGAAATTCACATTATTCCTCATTACGGAATTTTTTGATGGATATTTGCATACGAAGGCTGCATTGCTATCAACGCCATCTACATTTCTTATCTAAAAACACTTGCCTGTCGACGTTACCGGAAGCGCCGCCATTTTGTATACCTAGGCTCACATTAACCAAAATATCAAAAGTATAATTTTTTTATTTTAATAGTGATCAGTTTCATGCGTTCAGAATATGTATTAGACTTACATTTACACAGACATAATACGCTAACAAATTTCAGCAAAGGATTACCAAAGCCCGAGATATTAAGAACAAGATTAGTGAATCCAATAATTAACAACACTAGCGTTGCTAGAGAGTTTTCTAAACATCTTACTTAATTGGATATTTCCGATAGACATAATACACGCTTAGATACAAACATGGCAGACAAGAAACGAAATTGTCAACCCGATTTTTTTTTCATACAGAAACAGAACATTAAGTAGAATTAATCGAAAAGTATGAAGATATAACAGATTTAAAAAAACGAATGCCATATCTTTAAAGGAACAAGTAATATAAAGAAAAAAAATTTTTTAAGTCAATTCCTACTTAGGTCAACAAACAAAAATTTTATTTTAGTTTCTTTTTATTAAATAATTACAAAGTTCGCTTTTTTTCTCCTCGCGCACTCTATCGGTCCGAATCAGCATATTGCTGACGGATATTACAGTTTAAATTTCATTCATGAATTAATATTTGAAAAAACTGTATTAACATCAAGTGTCATCCACTGCAAGTTTTAAAAAATGTATTTGAACTTGAACGGATGAATAAAAAAGAATTTATTAACGACTGAAAATTTGAACAAGATATATATAGGGAGAGTGTGAACTAATAGTAAGAATTTAAAAAATGGGACGCAAATTCTAACTTAAAAATTTAATAATTTTTCGGAGGGTAGTAAACGAGACACAAAAAACTTTAAAATTTTGTGGAAAAATTCGAAACAAAACGAGAAAAAGTGTGGCGTCAAATACACAGGCAAGGATGAGTACTGGAAGAGAAGTATGTGCCGATGTTGAATGTCCTATATCACTAAATACAAAAAAGTTTTCTCTTTAATCCTCAACCAATGTAATTAAATCGTCGTGGAATTCGAAAGTAATTTTGTATTATTTCGTTTTCATACACGTACTCTGCAATGTAAGACAAATCTTCCGTCATGTTTTCCGAGATTAGTGCACTAATTCCATGAATTTGGTAGATTAGTTATTTATGTAAAGTTACGTCTAATCTTAAAATGATGGAACGCAAAATTTGTAATCCTGTATTTAAGATAGTCGTTAATCCCGCGATTTGTCAATTGTCTGTTGGAGAAATAGGGGAGGAAATCATTAAAATAAGAAGCAGAATAGATTCAGTACAGATGTTTTCAGGAATGCGAATTATAAACATAAAGAACGAATAAACTGAATGGGGAAAATGATTGTAGCGAGATAACTGAAAAAAGTACGATTAACCCTTGGCGCGCCTGGTGGGGTCTTAGAGGCCTGACTCATTTTCAAAAGTTCATAACTATTTTAATTTTTGCATTAGCAACTTAAAATTATTAGTAGCTTTAGTTCTCTTTATGTGCTTGCGATACACCCAAAATTTTCAGTTCATCGCGCGATATTCTGCGAACAAGACGTGTTTGAATAAGTGCCGGGCCTCACAGACCCCACCAGGCGCGCGGCGTTGCAAAATTGTAAGTAATAATTTTTGTGTTTGTTTGATTTTTAAGACGTTTACGTTGTCAGTAGATAAACGTTTAAGCGGCTACTGAACGTCTGTAAAAAATGATCCAGATTTATTTCCATGAGACAGGCGAAATTCCTGTGGAAAAAATGCCTGAATTTTCAATTTCAAATTTTAACTGAAGAAGTTTAATTTTTATGCTTTAACAGATAATTATATTAAGTGCCATTAAAATGAACTCAAAATACTTAAATTGTGATGAGATTACATGATTTCTAGAGAAACAAAGTTAATATTTTTGTTACAACAAAAAAAAGTTGATGTTTTTTATTATGTAGTCGTGTTAATAAATATTTTACGTAAATCAGAAAAATCCTCAAATATTATTTGCACTTTTCGATGTTTCAAGAGCTCCTGAACCCAAAAATGATAAAATATTGATGGAAAGATCAATTTTGATCACTCGTGATACTTTTTTCTGTTATATATAAGTCAGAAAAGTAAAAAGTCCAGAAGAGAGAAGACAGTGAACACAACATTAAGAAAAAGAGTCAATAAACTCAGATCAGAGAAACGAAAGTCAATTCAAGGAAAAGAGACAACACGTCAGACAAAAGTCACACCAGAAAAAAATTGTTAAATCCGGAGTTAGCACAAACAGACAGAGAGTAAGAAAATAAGAAAATAAGAATAAATAGAAAAATAAGAAAATAAAAAGAAACCAAAAAGTAGACAATAACTCTTTTCCCAGTATGTTGTGAGTCACGAATTTCAGGATTGCCGGCAAACAGGTACTCCCGTAGATTTATAAGCAACCAAACAAACTAAGTTGTGAGGATCGGTTTTGTTTATCAAAATTTGGGTATAATTTCATCGAAAGACTTTGTCTTTAAGTTTCATTTAAACTTAGTTTTTAATTATATATTTTTCTAGAATTATTTATATATTAACACTGTAATGACCATACAAAACAATTGGGCCAATTCAAACTTCCTTCTATATTTCATTAGAATGACAATATACAACCCGAAAATAAAACATAAGAGTCGATTTACACACAACAGTGACGTGCCGCCAAAGTGCATTAAGCATCGGTAAATATCACACATAGCCAATCAGAGCTTCATGTACGACACTTGTATAATCGACGAATACAGATCACGTGACGCAAATGAAACTTCTGATTGGCAATGTATGATATTTATCGCTGTTAATGCACGAACACGGTCACTGTGCCGGCACGTCACTGTTGTGTGTAAATCGACCCTAAATCTTATGTAAAATGGCCGAGAAGATATCATTAACAACGTGTAAGACACTTGACACCGTTTGTTCTTTATAGGATCCAAAGTCAGTTTATGAAATAGCATTAAAAAGTTTTTCAATATCAGCCTAGTACTCCGAGTTTCCTCTATAGATACAACTAGAACTTGCTTAATATTCAATTTTTTTAGGGCTGTTTGAAGTAACTGACGTCGGATCCTACAAAGAAAGGTCGGCGTCGAATGTTTTACATATACAGTGCACAGAATTCCGCTTTGTTTTATCAACGAGGACTAAAAAAAGCTTTTTATTTTGTCGGAAAAAACTTCTAGGGAAAAGGGTAGAGTAAAACCAGTCAGATGAATTGTAGATCTATAAGAATAAAAACAATTGAAACCCCTCAGGGCCTTGAGATTCGTCTTGAGTAACCTCAAATAAGAATGGCTTTGTCCAGGGCTGCATCAAAAGATTTCTGACGTCAAGATCGAGTATCGAGAGACTACTTACTTTCGAGAAATATTAGCAATTATTCTTGAAATTCCAGAAATTTGAATAATGAAGAGTATTCGGTGATGCTTAAGGTAGGAATTTCCAGTACAGAATACAGTATATACTGTATATTCGACGATGTTACGTAAATCATAATAATTATAAAATCTGTAAAATTACGCAGATGACTTCATATGTTTAGTAAAAAAATAATTTTATTATTATCCAGCGTATTTTCCTCGAAAATCTCTGTGTAAATTTATATTTTCTTATTAGTAAAAAACCGTTCTATCGTTTTTCACGATCGTTATAAAAATGCTAATATGTGATCGTTAAATACTAAGCAAAAACTGTTTTTAATACTATTCTGTTTTTAAACATGTTTTGCTTTAGTTCATACAAATTGAGAAAATAATTATTTTTTTACACTAATATATAGTTATTATTTTTATTATTATTATTTATTAGCACAATGTGCAGCCTGGCTTCGCATAAGCACTACCAAGTTACTAATACAGATGCAATAACATGTAATTACAGAGGATATAAGAATTAACATAAAATGAAAGAATAATACAGTAGAATTTAAAGCGATACATATAAACAGACAGCACAATGGCAAGGTACAATCTACAGTAAAATACATGACGACTAACAATGCTGCCGATACTTAGAAACAGAGCATGATATGCAGTGACTAAGAGTAGGAACATGACATTTATATGCATTAAGAGAATCAGCGATGACCACGATGAGATACAAAGGTGAGCTTGTGGTAGACCTGAATAATGATGTTAAAGTGAGGATATAGTTCTTTATTGTTGATCAGATGATGGCAGTCACACGGCCAGTTGAGATCACTGTTCAAAACTGCACAACGGAGAAAATGCTGTTAGTGACTTAACATGGGGCAATCAAAGATATAACGATGGCTGCCGTCAGTAACGTCACATAATGGGCAGAGGTCAAGAGAGAAACGATGTAAGTAACTATTAAAACGTCCATGATCGGTAAAGAACTGGGTGTTGAAGTGATTTGGGGTGAGCCAGGTTGCATGCAGAGTGTCTTCGATGGATGGGAAAAAGAAGAAGGCGGTCTTGTTATTGTTGCTCCAACCTTGCTGCCAGGTATTAATTAGGTCCTCCCAAATCTTGCTGAGGTAAATAGCAAAGGGGGCTTGTCATAGGTGATAACGAGGGTGCTATCAGCAGCAGCAAACTTGAAAGCAGGTCTGCACGTTGATTTCCAGGAATGCCGTTGTGGGCTTTAATCCAGCTAAAAGAATAATTATTGTTAGAAGTCACGATAATTTTAAGAATGTTGTTGATGATAGGATAAGTGGAGTGGCTATTGATGAGCTGAATAGCAGAATTACTATCAGATAGAATGGAGATATTGTTGTCATTGTAGTGAAGATTTGACCAGTTGAGAGCTTGCAAAATGGCAAAGATTTCTGCTTGAAAATTGCTGCACTGTGGGTGGAGCCAGAAGAGTTGTGAGTAGAATTCTACACCGTTGATGTAAGCAGCAAAGCTGCAGCCCGTGCAGTCCAGAGATTTACTACCAGCAGTGTAGATGGCAACATCAGGGTTATCAAAGTAGCGATTAATGATGCTGAGTAAAATACTGGAATTGGGAGTTGCTGAAATGTTAACAGGAGTTTCAAGATTATTGACAAGAAGGGATCCATTGTTTGTGGTTACATCAATACCACGTTTTAAAAGAGTTTTGGAAATCAGAAGTGCCAGGTGCAGATTGATAGGTGGTTTTTTGGTAATGATTTGTAGGCTAGTGGTTGGATAAGTACTGTAACCCTTGGTAACTAATATACAGTTACAAATTCAACTTTTAAAAATAAAAAAAGAACCATTTAAAAATTTCAGCACAAACAAGCACAAAACTGAAATTGTTTGAGGCGCCTTCTGTTATAAAATTTTATTTGATAAATTGATCTAATAGATACCACATGTTAAATAACTGTGTTATTTATCTTTTCTGTTCAGGATCGGACATTAAACCTATTACCAGAAATATGAAGAAACTTAAATCTGAAACAAAATATATAAAAAAACATCACTTAAGAAATGCTTTATATAAATGTATAAAATATATCGCATTTTTTATATGTAGTAGAGTTCATCGTACATTTTAAACGCTATTTTGGTTTGTGCTCATATAAATCATTTATGCCAACATACTTAGCAGTGTACCAGCATAATACTTTAAAGCAAAATATAATCGTTTATGCCAGTTCTTCCACCGAAACAATGGATTATCTGCAAAAATCAATTCATAGCTATAAAAAAAGTGGTGACCTGTTTTTAATTGATCTGCGAATGTTGTTTTCGACCATGGCGATGTATCGTGATTTTGAATACCAAATACTTTCCTTGCAGTTCAGATGCGTGGTATGCATAGCAATGCTAAACAGATTTGAGAATTCTAGTTATGGTGGCGTGCACATATTGCAACGACAGATAGTGCTTCACTCTGTAATACTTATTCCCCTTTCCCATATGCGCAGTCATACGTAAAATCAGTCGTAATTAACAACAATATATTCCACAATTTGTTATTAATTATTTTGTATGCACAAACACTCGGAAAACTTTCTCATCTCTCTTTCAGCATTCATAAACATCCTCCTGACATCATTCACCTTCTCGATGTCATCCCAATAAATGCTAGTCACCTAACTCATGGTTTTAAAGTTTCCATGGCTAATGAAAAAAATCCAGTAACGAGTTGTTTATCTTTTCTGGCAACATTTGGAAGGGCCATCTGTTTTGATGCTGTATTTTTAAAAGATTTATATTTTTAACTATTATAAAATGGCAAAAATCTTAATTTTGAAGTTAGAGATGAGTTTATAAAAAATTTTAAATGCTAACCATAACTCTTTAAATTGTTAAACATAATATGATAAAACTTCAAGGTTACAGTGTTATGAAACAAATTAAATAAAGAAAATGATATTACACTATGCAAAATACAACGAGCAAATAACTTTTTCAATGATAATAAATGAAAATTAATTATAGTTAAGCAAAACTAAAAAAATATTGTAACAATGATGATTGATTGAAAATTTTAATTTGACAGCAGACAACACATTAAATAATAATATATATGAAAAACTTAACAATAACTCGTTTCAAAAGTTCAAGAGTCAGGTTAAGTCTGAAATTTAAAATGTTAAAAATAAATAATTTAGTAAAAATTGTTGAATATAAATTTTACCATAATGCATCTTCCATTGTGGTAAGAGGCCGCAAGGTATCTATTAAATCAGTGGAGTTCTTGATTATCCACGGATAACTGCTCAATCTATATCCGTTTGTAAACAGCAGAATCCAGTAGTCGAGTAGGGGATCTGGCCTTATCAAGAAAAGGTCTTAGGGAAAGTCATTTTTTGTGGCGTTTTAGCAAACACAAATAACCGGGGTGTGTCAGGTAAGACAACCACTGCCCTGTTTA